>NW_017167384.1:464640-533804 GCF_001652005.2 Ceratina calcarata | reverse complement strand
CGTCCTCTACAAGAAAGGTCCTATGCAATTTTCTCGTAAGTTGTACGGTTTAGGAGTTATTGAGGAAAAACGACATTTTTTTCCAAAAGTTCGTGGTTTCGACGGTGGAATGGTCGGATTTCGTCAACATCAATAAAATGCCATATAATCATATGTAACTCATTAAATATCGAAATTAGAAGAAAAGTGCACTATTTTTAATTATCGGAAATGCGTTTTTCTAAGGTACATAAACTTTTGGGATTGACTATATAGCCAATACACATCCTTAAGTAAAGTCCACCGTTGCCGAGTATGCGACGATGCTCGGAGCTAATTAATCGAAGAGTTTCGTCCGGCTTGCTGGTCGTTGTCCGAGGCCACGTAAAAACGAGAACTAATTAACGTTGATTGAAAACTATTAGTCGGAGCAATCTTGTATTGTATAGAGAAGGGAGTAAAGTGTGAAAGCGTGGGTGGAAAGGGTCCTTTCTCGGCACGGAATTTAAATTAAATTCTTCGGAAAACAATGATGTCGCGCGGAACCGTCGCGAGCGGTCATATAATAAACCGTGTCTGCTTGTGACACTTCTGTTGATGAGTATAATTACCGCTACGCTAAACTCGGACCAGAATTTTGAGCCAACCACCCTTTCGCGTTTGCTACCGGACCGGTGTTCCTTTTCCTTCCCATTCCGTTCGTTTCTTCTATTTTTTACGCTATTCAATTTATTACGCTCATTCGAGATATTTTTGTTGCCTGCGATTTCGCACATCTCTGGGTCGATCCGCGTTAACGCAATTACATGGACTAATTACGTTACAAATTTATTTCGGTTTAAAAGGTCGCCGACCGTAGGTCGAGTAAGAACGACGAGTCGTTGCCAGGGCTGAGAAAATATCTGTATTTAACGGATGCCTTCCACGGCTGCCACACCGAAACCGAGGTCGGACGAAAAGAATAGGCCAAGCGGAATATCTTCCCGGTTCTTTATATCCGATCGCCGAGACGGAATGTGTATCCACCGAGCACGGAGTCGTCGGAAACTGGAGAATGGCAAGCGAAAAGCTACCTCGCGCGCATTGCGGATCATTGTTTCATGGAAAAAGAAAATACGTAGGAACGGAGTGAAATTTTCGAAAGACGTTTGGTTCTTTTTGCTAGATTCGCTCTCGATGGAAGGTCGGGCAAAGCTCAGAGTCGAGGTCCGTTTTTACGATTCGAATTCGGTGAGATTTAGGTTCGGGATTTGAAAAGGATCGATTTGACGCCTATGGCGATGGTACAGCGACGAGATCACGCGAACCGTGATCATCGCGTGTGCAGCGAGTGCCGTGGAACGTTTTCGCGTAGAGAACCAGCAAGGGAGAACGGTAGAATGAGAGAATGTACGAACTGACGAGCGAGTAATTCGCAAACAATCGTACTCGCACCGCGCCGCTGTTACCGCGCGCTGCTCACCTTTTAACCGCATTACGCGACTTCGATTCGAACATGCGCGCCACATTGCATACAGACGCGTGTACCGTTGATTTTACAGGGGTTGAAATCTGGCCAGAGGTACGTATCCGCGCAAACCGGCGCGCCGCGTCGCGTGCACGCGAAACACGGATCCGCATTCCGCTCTGTTTACCTTCGAGTTTACGACGCGAGAGCCGAAAACGCGTACGCGTCCGGGACAAGCGATTTCGTTTTATACCGTTGTTTATGGACGAGGAAACGCGCTCTTCCCCGGTTCCCACGTCTCGCGCTTTTCGTTTTCGCGAGAATTTCGCTTTCGTTTTAATTGCGGCTGATTTACGAACAACACACTCGTTTGACAAAAAGGACGTTCCGAGTAATTGCGCGACCGGACCGTAACGATAAATCTATCCGCATTCCGCTTAATCCTGATTTGTTCGCGGATGCGAAGAGATTAAAAAAAAGGAAGAACAAAAGGAAACACATGCTAGCGCGCGACGACACGCCGGATGAGAGATGTTTCGCGTCAAATCCATCGACAAACGAGATGTTTGGCCGTTCGCCAAAGCCGTTCGTCGCTCGGACCGTCCTGCGCCCCGTGCGTCCGGTGTTTACCAACCGTCCAATTTACAGGATCGAGAAGGCCGCGGGCCATTTACAGTGCCGCGAGAATCGAAACGTGATCCTCTCCGACCTTCGATCGCGAGACGGCCCAGTTATCGGGACCACGCACGGTAACTCATCTCGGTATCTCCTCGCGAAACGTCGAACAAGCCTCGGTAGCCCTGGAAACTGTTACGTTTAAATGGAAATCGCTGGTCACGATATTGGATCTAGTCCTCGACTCTTCATTAGCGAGAAAATCGACGAGTTTGTCTTTGCTTTGTTGCCAGGCTCGTCCGTTTCCCCTAGGTTCGTTACTTTTTCTTTTTTCTCTCTTTCTTCTTTTTTTTTTTTACCCAACCGCGGCCTCTCCATCGTGTCGGCTCGTTCCAGTTTTTCCTTTTAGCAATCTCGCCTACACTCGAGGTAAAGAGAGAAAAGCGTACATTTGCGAGATTGGTTATAAAGAGTAAACGAAAGGAGATCGATGTAATTGACGAAGGGACGGGGGACTGATGACGGCTTTTCCGTGGAGCAGCTACTGCTGGTTGTCCTTCCCGAGGAGAAATCGCGGAAACGGCGAGTATTTACATATATACATACCGAAGCGAGTATATTACATATTCCGTTTAAAATCAAAAGATTACCGTGCACCATCTTTTCTTTTTATCGATCTTTCCGCCTGTACTTGTTTTTTTCGTTCTCTTCGGTCGAGTCTCTCAAGTGTTCAAGAGCCATTTAGTGCTCAGAGTATCCCGACCGTCGTGGCGAGTTTTTGTTTTGCCAAAGAGAGAAGCGATCGTGCCGAAGCAGGACCCTTGCCTCGTGGTAACTGCCGCGGTCGGATCGTCCAACATAGCTGGATGTTGAATCCGTTCGGAAATCTCTTTATCGCGATTTACTATCTCCGATCCGTTTCGCCCCCACAGTTACAATATCTCGCGTCCCACTATCAAAATTTTTCGTCCTTCAAAAGCTGGAGATTGATCACGGAGGACGCCTGAGAAGATCTGTCGTCCGTGCGCAGTTTGCGAACAACATAATTAATGTGTCGTGATTGCGTTTCGCCTTCGATGCAATTAGATTGGTACACGCAGATGGGTACCGCGAAGCGTTGGACGAGGGGTGGGTGTCGGGCAGCGGGATTCTATTAAGGTCAAGCTGATTCCGCAAAGCTGTCGGAGAAAACTCATCGAACAAAGGAAAGAGCAAAGGTGAATTTGCAAAAATGGCTTGCGCGGCTCGAGCTTCCACGATTAATTAAAACTTGAATCGCCCCGGAGGGATATCCATCGGTCAACCCGCAAACATTTTTCTCTCGCTCGATTTCGCGAACGCGAGGCCGTCACTTTGTAAGCAGCATCGTGATTTACGTCGAGTTTTCCTTCGAGGAAACGCCTCCTCTGCGCCCCGTCGCTGTCGGCGAAAAGGAACGTTACGGCTGTTAAACGCGCTTCCTCTTCGCGGAGAGGGGAAAGAAAGCAACAGAAAAACACGAACCGCGAGATTCTATAATCGCGGCTACGGACCGCTTTGCCAGCCGCCCCCTTGTTCCCCTTCTTTCTACCAATACTCCGTGTGATCCTCGTTGGATCGTTTCGTTTTAAATTCTCGAGTCTTGGGGTTGCATTAAGTAAACGTTTCTTCCTCGCGAGATAGTCAATACTCCCGGTCGCAGAAGATATCGTTGAAGGATGTAGGATAACACTTAATCAAATGCAATTAGAGATCGACATTGCGTAAAAAACAGAACTTTATTATAAAGAAATACAACTGACATGCACGTGGTAGAACTAAAGACTAAAACTGAGCTGAAAACAAGGGGAAAAATAAATTGCAGGAGTTAATGATAAGATCATGGATGATTCAGATTGAGCAGATGAAAAATATTTTGATGAATTAATCATACATTCGATATAAAAAGTCGAGTGTAAAAAAGAACAGTAGGCTCATTTCGGTTCCTATGATCTCATGTCCAACAGATTCTGCATGTTGTTAGTTGTGCGATTTTGTCATGCGCAAGAGTCTTGTTTGTTCGATCAGATAAAGATAGCGCAAGTTTTCAATAACTTGGCGAATTTCATTTTCTCAGTCGTCGCCTATCCGGTAGAAATGCAACGGTTGCAGAGATGTCTCGTTATCTTCCGACGCATTCGCGGAAAAGCGATGCAACGTTCTCGGTATCCGGAGATAATGCGTCTGGCTGTCTAACGAGAGAAGTTAGCTGCGGCCATTCGTTAGAAAATATCAGATAAGAACATGAATTTCTCTATCGATCGCAAGTCCGGTGCTGGTGCTCGAAGCTCGAATGTTTTGGCAGCCACGGTTAACGAACGGAACAGCACATGCATCAGCGCGTAAAAGATCGTAGAGGTAATGCGATTCTCTCTTGAATATTTCGAGACACGCGACTGAAGTAAAGGTTGGTAATAAAGGTACAGCGGAGAGCTCGAACCAGCTTCAACGAATACTCGTCTCGCTTGGGATTCGAATCCGATTAATTACCAACTAATTTGTTTCCTTTGACCGTCTGCCGATCGTCGTTTTCGCTCTGTTCGCTCTTGGTGAAAATTGCGGTCGGTCTAAGTTTACCTCTGCATCTACGCGCACACGCGTACGGGGCGAGATGCAGGTAAGTGGCGAGCGGCCGGGCATTTTCATTGCTACACCAACGTCCATCGGTAGACTCGTATGTGTGTTTCGAGATTAAATTACGAACGACTGGAAAGTGGTAAAACTCGTTTCCGTTGCGAAATATTTTTTTAGCAACGCGCACAAATATGCGTTTCCGTGCCGAGCAAACAGCGGTCGCACGTACCTGGCGTGCACTAGACGTGCGTATCACAAATTTATTTGCGCGAATGTTCGCGTAATATTTGCGCGCGACGGCTACGCGTTCGTTATTTGATAACGGTTACTCATCGACCACCGGATTTCGTGACATTAACCGCAGATGCGCGGTTCCCGTGTACCTACGTATCCAGCAACTACGAGCGCGTACAACGACCAGCAGTTATCGCCCAGCTGGACGCAATAGGTCGCTTCTAATTCTAATCATTATCGAGCAGCGGCAATCAACGTTTTTCGACGAACATGCGAACCGGGACAATCGCGCGAGTCGACGCCATTCATCGTCCGCGAACGAGTCAATTGCGTACACATGCGTCGATACTGCGATTTACCTGTTCTGCCTGTTTTGTTGTTTTAACATAGTTGACGCTCATAGAAATTCGGAAAATAACTCGCTCGGGTGAAATTGAAAAAGGGCTACCAGCTAAAAAAAAACTGCGTTTGATATATTAAATTTAAATTCGAAATTTCAATAGTGCTCGACTCTTTTGTAGCGCTAATGAAACGTTATTAAACCGTGCGACGCGTGTAGTCCCTTCGAGGGAACGAGGTAATAAAATCGATAACGGGAAATGCGACACGCGTGCATAGGTTTGCTTCCTTTTGCAGTTTCATTTCCGTGCAATCGCGGAACTGTGGACGCGTACCTCGATTCGAGATTCGATTACACGGTTGGCGTTAAAATTTACGAAAAAAAGAGGAGACATAAATGTGCTCGTCGCCGAACGAGACGAATGTGGTTTCAAGAATCAGAAATTTATCTCGCGTATCGAATTTGCCCGGATACGTTGCGCCGCGACCAATTTGCCCAGGGAAACGGGGTCATTTTTATTCTGATTTTTTTTTTTTCGCCTCGCCCTGATTCGATGAAAAAGAGATCGTTCGAGCAGATGCGAGATCCAAAAGCTCCAGCCTCGTTGATTCTACGCGATGCGACACGTATAAATTTCATCAAAGATTATCACGTCTATCGCTAGGGAACGCGAACGTCTCTTGGTAAAACCTTTGCGAGTTGTACGTAATTAGGTGATTTCTTGTAAATTTCGAAGCTTGCGTCTCCGGGTGATTTCGTCGAAATACCGGCTGTTGCCGAGCACGGAAGCTCGCCTCGTCTGCTCGTTGCCTTCTCGTCGGCATTAGCCGATAATAATAATTAAGTTGAATTAGCTCGCTGGTTAAGGGTTTCACGTTAAAAAAAATGCATGGAACGCGAATCGGGTATCGCAAAGAGAAAGATGAACGAACGTTTTCGAGACTGTTCGCGAACACGGTTCCGTACGTATATCGAGGACGCTCCTCGTCGGTCCGCGTTAACGAGCTTAGTTTAAACACTCGTTAGAGCAGGCTCGATCGTTGTTTCGAGTAACCAGCTACATCTGGTTCGCGAAACGACGAGAGGAGAGGAGTGCAGCCGCTTCGTCGATCCGCGTTACGTCGTATCTCGCTGTGCTGCGAAAGCTGCTTATACGCGGGGCGCACTGCTATCTAGTATCTACGCGTCTAAATACGCGTACAAAATTAGTAGGAGATTCGAATTCTGGATCGTTGAGCGAACTGTTCGGATCTGCGTACGTTCCGATCTGAACGCGGTTTAAAATGGAATTAAGACACCGATCTAACGGGATCGAGTATCTGTTGGAGGATAGCGAGACGATTCCTTTGTGACGGAGGGACATCGTAGAGTAGAAGAAAAGGATTTGCTCTTAAACGAAAACGTCCAAGCGAAAACGTATCGATTGCCCGAGGCACCGGAAAATTACCGACATTAATCTCGGAACCTTTAATTAGGAAGGGCCGTGACAAACCGTGGGAAATTTTTATCTAACTCCCTCTCCATTTGGCTGTCCCTTCGGGCCAGTAATTTTTCCGCGATATATATTTCGTTTCTCCTTTTTCCTCGCCGAACATTTTTCGTTAATACCTTCCTACATGTGGAACGTATCCCTACGCTCCGTGTAATATACCACCTTTCCAACTACGCCAAAGTCGAAAGAACGTTGCTCCTCGCGCATTTCTATCGCGTTTCGCGTTTTTGGCTTCTACATAGGTACATACCATCGTGCTCACGAGCGTAAGACCATCTTTTGTTATGTACGTCTGAAATGAAGAAAATCGTAGAGGAACCGTGCTCTCATCCCGTGCCCCGTGGCCCCGATAGGTTCCGTGGAAATCTGGGTACAACCACGCAATATCTCTACTCTAATATAGAAATCCATGCACCCAAACATCGTTAAAGAGTTGCTCACGGATCAGTAGCTCGCGAAGACGCCTGAAGAAAATATCTTGGTAAACTCGCGAATTTCTTAACCTGAAACTCGAGGCAAGACGATGAAAACTTTTAGAGAGCGAAGAATACCGCGGCGCAGCGTTCTCAAGTCTCATGGAGTGACAGCGTTTCGGAAAGTTAGTCGCAATTAAAGGGAAATCATTATTCGTTGCCGGTAACGTGTGTCTGAACAGAGACGCTACGTGTTCGTCGATACGCGACGAACTGATTCGCCCCGATCTCGTTGCTAACCCGGCTACGATCCATTTAATCGCTCCGTTAAAGTTCGTTTAAAAAATTTCCGATACGCTTCTTACAATTAGATTCTTCGCTGATCAACGAGATTACGGATAACGGAAAACTTTATTCTCGGTGAACCTTCGAGAGAACGTTATAGCTAATTATCGGAAGAATTTTATTGCTCCCTTCTTCGATTAGAGCATTATTTAAATTACGCCAGTTTCTTTCCCTCCTCGCGTTTTTATCGATTTCCCTATTCGATTCCCCGTAAACTCTCTTCCTCATTCTCCCTATCCACGATAAGATTGTAAGCGAGACGCGGACCAGTTGCGCCCAGAACGAGCTGAGGGAAATCCGAATTTCGCGAATTACCCAAGAACCCACGAGTATCAGTAGCTTTCAGCGTTGAAGGGTCATCGACTTAATTAGGTATTAGGTATTAGATATTAGGTAGCAGCAGAGCAAGAAGTTCATGAAACATGTAGAAGCTCGTGAAACATGTATGGTAAACCGTGCACAGTTTCGTTGGACTTGGTTCAACAACAGGGTTAGCTCGATCCTTAACTCTCGACTGCTAATATTTAACCGTTTCGATGGCTGAAACGCGTTTAGCTCGAAATCTCTCTGCCTTCTGTACTACCGAATAATATCGATGCTGTCACAGTCAGGGAATTGTCACACGCGTGTACGTGCGTACGTTTCATTAAAAATTTCCGCGGGGAACACTCGTTTGAGAGAATCCGTAGTACGAGGTTAACGGGGCTGTATTACTGCGCGGACGGCAAGTCGAGAAGGTACGGTTCTGGTGCGACACACGTGCATACGGTAGCGCACCTGCAGTTTGCTCGTTTCAGCTCACGTTCCGCGCGTGCATCGGCGTCAAAGAAGCGTACATTCGCTACGCGAGGATGAAAGAGAAACAGAAAGGAAAGAGACGTGGGGGGAAAGAGAGATAGATAATCCCTAGGTAACGAGGGTACGGGTAAACCGAACCGAGAAATCCTTCTGATTTCCATATCGTAATTAATTTCTCATTTAGCCAGTGTGCTCTCCGCATTAATTATATGTCCCGCGACGATGCTCCAACCATACATATCTAATTAGTTTGGTTTCGACTGGGACTTCCAAAGAGTACCACGGTCTATAGACCTCGATTAATTCGCTAAACCTCCGCGCATTGCTAACTCTAAATCCGCACTTTTCTCTTAACGTTTCCTGTCCCTCGACCGATGCGACCTAAACTCGTCTAAACTTTCGGTCTCTCGTCGCTTCGTCGAGTTTTCGTCTGTATACAGCAGCGTTCGGACCTTCCTATTTCCTCTTAAGATAAGTTGAAATATTTTATGCTCCATAAATATCAGCCTCGTACACGTACTCTAAACTTGTTCAGCGCAAAAACAAGGAGGGTACGGGAAAGTTGGGAGATCTTATCTGCTTTCGGTTTTCGCGTCTACATACGTGCGATGCGTAAACGTTAATTAGAGAGGACGGCGTATATTCGATATGTAATACCGCGTCGGACCAAACTCCAGTTGCCGTCCGTACGAGTTTGTAAAAAGAGCATGAGTCGCACCTTGGTGACCAATTGCCATTACGTATTCACGTACGCTATAGTGGAAAGTTTCGCAACGAGCTACACCGAATCCGCGTCCGCGTATTCCGTTAGACGTTGTTTCCGATATCTCCCTGGCCGCGGCTTGCAGGGAAATGCATAAATAAATTAGGAGAAAAAAAGTTTCGCGCGGCAATTTGCGTTAGTAGTCGTTTCTCCGTTTCCCGACGCATAGCACGCGCCATGGTTCTGAAATCTAACGTCCGTCCGCCGTAGCACGTTCGTGCACCCATTTTAACAAATTGTTTTTCCCCTCGCATGCGTACGTGACGCGTAGGGAAAAGTTTCTGCATTGCATATTCCGGTATTTCGTTCGGCAAACCGATTATTCGCGTACATACGTAGTACGTGTATTATACAGTGCGGATATATATCGCGTACGTAGCCAATTATTTTAATAGACGATCATATTATTCGCATTACGCGTTTATTATGGATTAAAACAACGTGGAGAAAGTACTTACTCGGGTGGTCCGGCTCGACGTTGTTGGCGTCTTCCTGACTGGATACGGTCTTCTTCGACGGTGCGTTGGCGGCAGAGGTCGATAGCTGGATGCACGTCACCACGATCAGTATCCACAGCATACTGGCGATCGTCTCTCGACGGGTTCACCATCGAATCATCCTAACGACCGCGACGCGACGTTCGTGCGCACTATATTCGTATCTCGTACTTCGCGCCAATCTCTCCGTGGCAGTTTTCCTCTGTCGACGATAAAAAGAAACGTGATCGAAAGTTTCCTTTCGTCAGACGAGTAGGGACACGTTGTCGCGACCATGTACAGGAACGATCGTCCGAACGGTCTAAAGTCTAAAGTGGTCGGGAGTATAAAGAGAGGCTTTGCGATGGGCAATATCGAGTTTGCGGATGCTTTGAGAGCGACGCGCGGCCTATCCTGACCAAACGCGATATAGACTTAGCATCTACGTAAATAGATCGTAAAGCGGTCTACGATTTCCGGAATGTTCTCTTTTATGACTTATCAAGCGATACTCGAAATCGTGGTACGCGTTCACCGAACGAATAGCGTGTACGTGGAGTATGTATAGAGTATCGAGTATGACGAGAGAGAGAGAGAGAGAGAGAGAGGGGGAGAGAGAATCGACAGGACGCGACGTCAGCTCGGAATTCGATTCCTGTGATCGGCGTTTTACCCTGGACTCTCGCCGAACACGTACACCGTCTACGACACTTTGTAAGTACTTTTTACTCGTCGACCCTTTCTCCTCTTTTCTCGGGAAGGAAAAGACACGGGACAGGATGGTACGATAGGAACGTTACCGTATTGGTATCACGAACGGGAAAAGGGAGTTGTCGTTTCGATGTGTTCTCTCCACTTCACGTTGGACACGCAAGGTTACTTCTCTTCTCTCCTCTCCTCTCCTCTCTTTTCTCTCTCTCTCTGTCCCTCTCTAATCTCGAGATCCGACTGGAACACTCGCACGCCGAGCGTGTAGTACGGTACGCGCGACTCGGGATCGACGTCACGGAAACGCACGTTCGTTCAACGACCAATTTCCATTGATCGTCCTAATTCTTCGAGTCCGACCGGTCGAGAGAAAACGTTTCGATTTCGGATTTACGGATTTAACCGGTTTATCTTTTACCTAGTTTAGACGACGTCCGAGTAAAACGGAGGAAATCTTTTACTTTTCGTCTGGAACGCGATCGCGGTCGATTCGTTCTCTAACGAAGCATTTCGCACGGTCGCGGTCGAAGAAACTCTCGGCGAAAGCTCCGAGGTAAATATTTCGAGAAACCTTCGAGACTGTTTACGCGCGGGCAGCAAGTAAGCTTCAACCGCTTAATAACCAATGAAATCGTAAATCGTAGCTTTGGGATTAACGAGAAACGTACAAGATAAATGCGTTAAGTTTCTTTAACCAAAGTTACAGCGATTCGACTTCGTCTGGATAAAGATCGGTTAAAAGTTTTCGGAACGCGACGTCGCGAAAAATAGGATCTGGAAAATATTCGTACAATCGTCTCGGCTAATCTTACGGCAGGTTTTTCATTGCCAGGATTTCCGGAAGTTCGGTACAACCAGTTATTCGTACTTTCGTTCATCGACAGCGCTTCCGTTCTCTTGGCTTTCAACCGTGAAGTCATTTCCGCGAAGAGGTCCGGTTTCAAGAGGTTGACTTCTTTTCTCGCGCAATTCCATGCTCCGTTTGCCTAAGTTTATCGATAGGCACTTGGAACGTCTAACCGTCAAACTCTGAACATCGCGGTAGACGCGGCTGTGTTGGTAGCTAGCGTCAGTTCGCGAACGTACCGCGCGTACGTGTGTCTAAACATTTTCGGAGGGACCGTGAGGAAACCTCGGAAACTTTGATTCGAGTCGAGAGCAGAGTAGAGCAGGAATTAATTTCAATCGCGCATCGTAGTTACGTAACGAGCCACGTGGTAGCGAGAAGAGGGAGCGAAGCGTACCGCGCACCTAACAGTATCATTAAGAAATTGCGTTATGGTTTCGCTCGGGAGTACTTCGCGTTACGAACTACCTCTATTTACCCGAAACTATTCCCGCGCGAGAATGTGTACGGATATCGCGTATCGTGCGTAGCTAGGAAAACTCGGTTAACAGTTTAGCCTCTGGTACGCGATATTCGACGAATGGCGAACAAGTGACACGATGATCGCCGGTTCGTGCATCACCGATCGAAAGTTACTATTTTTTATTTCCACAGAGAGGAACGGACAACGAATCTCCGACCGCCCGTGTATTGTACGTACACCGTACGGCACCGTACGTACGACACCACAGTCGCGCGTCGGTTCGACTCCAATCGACGTCGACAAAAACAGAAATAAAATCGAGCAAGCGTAATTCGCGATATTCTTTCTTCTCTTTTCTATCGCCGCTGTCCTGTCCTATCGTGTCTCGCGTTCCGCCTCGTTCGATTCGATCGACGAGGATTCAGCTCGCGTTGATGGATGGTCGACGTTCGTCAACGTTTCAGAGGGAAAAAGAAAAATGAAAACCAAGTGGCCTTTCAAAAAAGAAACCCCGCACCTGAAGTTACCGGGCATACGTAATTTGGCAGTACATCTCGATGCGTCGGTCTTACGACAGTACTGAATAAATCGAGAAAAGAATAGATATTTAGATGTTGCAGTTTAGTTCTTTTTACTCCCGGTTCGATTCGAATAAATAACGAGATCGTGCGTTGCTCGATGCTCGCTCGCATCGTATCGGCGGAGCGCTCGCGCGGATCGGGATGAAATGCTGGCCGGCCGACGCGTTATCGTGAATCTTCCTTCCCGTTCAGCCCGTCGGTTTTGTTAAACGTCTCTAAAACCGAATCGATACGTTATCGGGAATGGAATTCGTAATATAAGGTAGGGGCCGCGGGCAAATTTATCGTTCGCTAAACGGTCGCTCTCTACGTGCCGCGAGAGAATTACATCGACGGCGAATGCTCGCGGAAAATGTTTGTTTCCCGGCTAAACGTAATACATAGACTTACTCGGTTCGCCGATAAATCGATAAATTCCGGCTCGTTGGCGTTCGAATTCTTTGGCGGCAGCAACGAACGCGCGGTTATATTTATTCCTTATAACGCGCTTGGTGTCGCGCACTTTTCACCTCATCGCTTCCTCGGCCGCTCGACCGAGAAGGAAATTCGAGTTCCGCGCGACCGGCACGTGTCGTCGCTACGTATGTACCGTCGCTCTCGTCATCGGTCGTTAGACGCTCGTTTCGTTCCTCTCACTCGCTTCGAATCCCGATCGACGTCTCCGGATCGTCGCATCGACCGCGAGTACTCGTCGGGTGTTCGCGCACTGTTTCCATCGGTCACACTCGTTCACTCGTTCTCCTTCCCGCGGCAGCGATACTGGCGAGTGCAACGACGCCGAGATAAAATGCGCATCGCGTATCCAACAGATTAATCGACCGCGACGTAAACGAACTCGCGATTCACCGGCTACTACCTAACTTGCCCGTAATTTCCAGCGCAGGCGACCCTTCGGAGTCTAGTAGACGCGGCGCGATTTGTTTTAACGGAATGAATACGCGCAAACCGCAACAGTTTTCGCGATCGAAGACATCGCGCACCGGACAAGGTACGATGGTTCGAGTTCAAATTCGGTCGTCGCGAAAAGCGATGCGCGCGCGACGAGTTCCGCGATTGCACTGAGGCGGTATCGGACGCTGTGCTGGTGGCGACGGCCAACAGTGCCGAGACAGTCGAGTGCCGACGAACTTTCGCGCACGGATATCATCCTCGCGCTTCGACCTGCGCTCCCCAAACTCGCTTCCTCCCTCTCGCTCTTCACCTGTTCCCGCCCCGCATCGTTCTCGTTCCCGTCCCTGTCCCTCTCACGGTACCGCGCGTCCAAGTCCACCCGCGCCGCGCCGTCCCGACAACCCCGACCCGACTCGGTTCGCGCAAGCTCGATAATCTTCGTGCGAGCTCGTAACCTCCGTTCTAAGGATAAAGTGCAGGAACCTGGCCGAAAGGCAAGGAGTTGGGACCCCGATCGAAACAAGAAAACAGCCGTGGCGGAGGGTGGACTTGGGAAAACGTGCTTTTCCATTCGCGTTTCCGGCCGACAACGTCTAAAAAATGTGCGATACGCCTCAGCCACGCGCCGCGCCACGCTGCACTGGGAACTCGAGATTAAATGAAATCACGGGTCTCGATATCCACGGCCCTTTCTCTTACCCGACGGTAATTAACCGATATCGATCGCATCCCGACTTAATTATCGAAATTAATAAAACCGCGAATCACGAATGGATGAACTAGGTGTAATGAAAACATCGCTGATCGTAACTTTCAACGCTCACGATCACGTAAATAGGTCAAAACTAGGATAGGTAATATTCATTGGCGAGAGCATGGCGTCTACTCCTCGGGACAAACTCGATCCGAAACGAACGACGAGTTTGTAGTCGACAATGTCCGAAACTCGTGCTACCAAAACTAAAACGAACCCGATCCATGATCCGCGACCCGCGACTAGCACGGTTCGCGAAGTTCAGATGTCTCCATCGAATCGAGTAGAGAAAGTTTATTCTCGCGCGATAGAAAATCGCATGCCGTGAAGGAGAACAACGTACTGGAAACGTGTTATGTCGATCGTGATTCGATCGAACGCGATTTTCTCTGAATTGTCGTCGATAATTTCAGCCAAGCGACAAAAACGATCGAGTGAGATCTAACTTTTATCACTAAGATCAATATTTATCTACGAAACGATGATACGAAAGATAATTCTTGCGAGTACAATCTATATTTTTCCCAATTTCGTGAAGCCCCGTTCCATCGATCCTAGAGAATACGTTGATTCGAACCGAGGGAAGAATTCGCGAGATTTGTATTGATTCACCTTGCACGATTCCGCGGAATGGAAATAACGTTTTTGTTGCCAGCGGCTCCCGTATTTGCAATTTGCAAGGCACAAAAGAGTGGCGTACAGTTATATCACGTACATAACATACATTTATATCACAGATTGCGAGTACGTATGCATTTACTCCTGAAAAGCATGCATACTTATTAATATATGACCATAGGCTGTGTACCTATTCGCGGATTGTCGCGGATGAGAAATGAAAATTTGTAGAAAAACCTCGAGAGATTATATGACGTTTGAATCGGTTCTGGTTTCCCCCTTTTGCAAACAGCTCTATTTTGTCTTCCATATATTGTACATACGACATGTAACCTTAGCTATACCTAGCCGTTTCTGTGCCTAAGTAATTACACATGTGTATAGAAGCGTGGCATCTGCGCGCGTAAACTTATGCGCGGAGTATGGTGCCATGTCGGGATATATCCCTCGGATGGATTCGTATACGAGGACTCGCGATTGTTACACCGAGTGGCTTCGACGATAAAGCGATATAGGCTTGCATAGTATATGCACATACACGTGTACTTACGCTCGTAGCTTCTGTCGTCTAAGTCTAAGGGACCGCCAAGGATAATCGCGAGAGTGAAAGCGGGGTCGATTGAGAACGCATAACGAGATTAGTAGCGGAGTAAATGAGTTTAGTAGGTATGATTTCGATGGACTCGGAAATGGTACGAGAAAAGTTGAATATCGGATATGAATCGAACGGTGTAGGCGAAATATTTGAAGATAGAGAAATCTATTCGTAAAGGAGGAGGTTGGACGAACTTCTCTAAATTTACTCCCGAAGCTGGTGACTTCGTAAACGTTCCCCAAAGTCCCTCTCGTAAAGCGGAAAGCGATTGGAATCCGAAAGCGGGTAAAGCCAGCGAGTCGGAAACGCTCGATACGGCACGGCAGTCCACTTTTCGGTTTCGAAAGGGAAACGAAGAAAAAGAAGCCTGATATGGGAACGCTTAGGCTACCCGAAAGGAGGAGAGGATCTTCTTTCGCGGATTTTGCATCGACGTGGTTCATCGATATACCTGTTCGTATTACGCGCTGTCCTCTGCTCTACGCGGAATTAATCGGGCAACGTTGGTCATCCTCTCGGTAGATTCCTTTGTTTTTACGATCGAGACGTAAGAAGTCGACGTTCCGATTCGTGGCCGATCCATTTTCCGTGGTTGAAAAATTACTCCGAGATTTGTGTCATGATGCTCCTCCTCGGAGGGTAGTAGGAGACAGAGATTGTTCGATCGTTCGTTAAGACGGTGACCAAGCGTAACCTCCGGATATAAGTTGGGAGGGACACGAACGTGGGTCGTAACGAGGACTCGAACGGGCGGTGGATTACCATAATGCTGCTATTCGAGCGCGTCCGATGATTTTTCGATACGAGGAGGAGTACGATCCTACATACGGATACGTGTCCGTAAGGGTGATGACACGGCCGAAAACGATCGTAAGCTGGAAATTCGAAGGCGGAAGTTTGCTACGGGAGTTTCGCGTTTATTCGAGTTTTATCGGGTCGAACGCGTGCTGTGAAGAAAAGACGAGGAATCGTAATTTCGTGGCAAGTGAATCGGAATGTGGCTCTGCGGCCCGGCGCGCTGGGACGATACTTGAAGACTAGGAACTCGAAATCCGTGCGATCAATTAATCGGCTCGATGCCGCGCTGGATGGGTTCATAAAAGGCGATTCGATGGGCCATTAATCACCATAACATCGCGATTCAGTCGCTTAAAATGCGAATACCCGCACCATCGGTACGATCTTTGAACTCGCCGGCCGGACCTCTCGATGCTATCCACGTTTTGGTCTCGTTCTTCGGGCTTTTAGGTCCGGTCGGCCAGCGCGGTTTCAAACACGAATGGATGCAGTAGTAAGTACCACGGTAGTTATAAACGTCCGCCTGATTTTCGACGTCTCGCGCCGAAGACGAAGCACGAGAACCATTCGTCTCTCGAATAATACGCGAAACGGGTAATTCCGGCGTTAAGGGATGAGTAACGAGTAGTCGTAATCCTCTAAATCTCTCGAGAAACATCTTTTCCTCGGTGCCGGTTCGTCCTCCGACTTTCTTTTTCAATTTTACGCAGAGATAAAAGCCGAGGCGAGTATTCACGGTCGGTCGCAAAGCGGGGAAGAAGCTAGGATAATGAACGCTTCGATTTGCTTTAATTGACGGATTTCTCGTCGTTAACAAACAACTATGCAGATATTCTCTTCTCTTCCGCGGGGAACGCGTTTTATTTGACATTTTCGCATCGTTCGTCGCGTACGAAAGTTACGATAAACATGGGATCGGTATTCGACGATAGGAACAAGAGGCGCAGCAACACCATAAATATCTGTGGATCATGGCGCGTCGTTATACCGATAAGGTCGACGCGATTGTTTTGTTCGCTCGTGTGTAATTAATGCGAAACGCTGCAGCATTGTCAACGATTTCCGTGTACGTAGCCACGCATTTAAAAACATGTATACGCGAAATGCGCGGCTCCATTCTCTACCTAGGCGCCGTCGCATCGAACCGAGTTCAAGTATGAAGAAAATAAAGCGAAGAGCGAAAAATATCGAGCGCATAATTTGCCGATTGTATTGGCTATATAGTCAATCCCCAAAGTTAATGTACTTTAGAAAAGCATTTTTTAAAAAGAAATCAGACGTCGGAAGAAATTTGCTAATAATAAACAACAAAAAAAAATTTTCGATTTTTCCGAGATTTTTCCAAGGGGTACCCCTTCAGATTTCGCGAAATTTTCGTTTTTGGCCAATAACTCCCAAACCGTTGAATCTACGGGAAAATTGCATAGAACCTTTCTTGTAGAGGACGACGAGATCTATAATTCCTGTATAAAAACTTTTCGCTAGCGTCAATAGTTTACGAGTAATTTGCATAAAACTGTTTTTTCGTTTTTCGTCAATAACTCGTAAACTATTAAAGCTAGCGAAAAAGTTTTATATGGAAATTGTAGATTTCGTCGTCCTCTACAAGAAAGGTTGTATGCAATTTTCCCGTAGGTTCAACGGTTTGGGAGTTATTGACGAAAAACGAAATTTTTTGTCAAAAGTTCGCAGTTTCGACGCTGGAATGGTCGGATTTTGTCAACATCAATAAAATGCTAAATAATCATACTTAACTCGTTAAATACTCAAATTAGAAGAAAAATACATAGAATCTTTCGTGTAGAGCACGTCAATAGCTACAATTTTTGTATATACGTCAATAATTAATTGGATATTTCCTTCTATACTTTTTAGCACGTAGCTATTTATTATTAGCATTGTTCTTCCGACGTCTGATTTCTTTTTAATTATAGGAAATGCGTTTTTCTAAGGTACATAAACTTTTGGGTTTGACTGTATAGCCAAAACATTCTTAACAGCTCCAGACAGCGTTCTCATCTATGTACATGCGTACGTATATATTACGTGAAGTACATCCTGGTTGCAGCCGTGTCGTCGCGCTTTTTTCGTTCATCCTTTTTCGAAGTTTGCGTTTTCGTGGAAACCGAAACGCTGCGCGCCGTACCGTGCTGGTCATAAATTAGCTATATTGGAATCGCGAAATCCTCGTTCATGAATTACTCGTCGTTTTAATCGACGTTCGTGCCCCTAAATTGCTAATGAACGTTGCCCAAGTACCGATTTCCAACCGATGCGATAGATGTACACGTGTACGTGCACGGGTGCACTTATACAGCTGCGCGACGTACTTATGTATACATATACGTATAATCGAACGTCTGCGTCGAACAACGCGAATTCGCAAACGCTGCTCCCTCGAACCAGGCCCGCCTCTCTTCCGCGTCTTCGTCTAGGAAAACGAGTAAAAATAGGCGAAACGAGCGGTGAGGGGGTGCGCGCGGAAAGACGGATGACGATGAAGGGTGAGAAAGCGGCGCGCGAACACGGTTTTCCGAGTCGTCCGCGAATTCGAACAAACGCGATCCCGTTTCGACGTTCATCTCCGGCGTTTGGAACGAACGCTTTGTCGCGATACGATCCCGCGACTTTCGCGATAATAAATCCTGCTACGTCATAGTTCGCTGATTCATTAATTCGTCGGGCTTTCCCAACAAATCGTCCTCTTGTTCTCTTTCATCCTCGACCCGTTCCCCTCCGCTTCGCTCCTTCATCGACGGTTCGCCGCGCTGCATTTCCGCCTCTGCTCTCTCCCATTTCGGTTCGTTCCTCTTCGATCTTCGACGCGAATTCTACCCGCATCCATCATTTTTCAATTTCGATTTGACCACGTTGCGCGCATTATAGGTATATCTACGTGAACCTATACGTTCGCGTTTCTTACATACTCATCCGTGTGCGAGGCATTCGTGTGAATTGACGAAAGATACCTACGTAAATGGATTTTGCCATCGCCGAACGAATTGTAAAAAATATGCGTGCATATACGCGTTTTGCATCTAGACAGTTTCCCTTAACGAGGAGAGAATTGAATGAGAACTCTGTTTTAATCGATCCAAAGTGGAATTCGCTGTAGGGGAGAAGAGAACTGAGAGGAACTTGCCGAGTCATTCGTTGCCGACTACTTCTATTTTGCCTTCGGCGATAACCGTTAGTTAATTGATAATGCGGGAGCGTAGTGAAAACTTTTGGAACGTTTTCCATCGCGTCGATAGTCACACCGCACTTCTACACGTACCGGTAACTGCGTGTCTATACCCGTACGCGCGTATCCTCTTATTTTCGTGGAAAACGATTCCAATGCAAAATTTCCGAGAAGTGGTTCGACGCTAAAGTTCGCTGGGTCGTAACTTAATTAGACGTTCGACGAAAGATTGAGCGTGGTGTCGAGAAACCAGGAAAAGCGAAAAGTACTGCTGAGAACGATTCGAAGCGAGGACGAGATAAAAGGTGAATTTAGCGAGTCGTAAATAAAAGTGAGAGAGAGAGAGAGAGGGTGCGTTTTACTTAGCTCGCGTGGGACTAGTACTCCTTAGCAAGTACAAACGAACATACGTACGTATAATCGTCGACTTTCCGAAGGACCTCGTTTAGCTCGTTGGTTTTAGCCTGTGAATGCGATCGGTGCGAAATCCTTTACATTGGTGGGTCCGCAGAAACTTTTACTCTTAATCGTGCCCGTATCTCGCGGAAGTTGTTTCCGAGCAGGCAACAAATCGGCTTTAAAGGTGTACGCTATTATAGAAGAGATTTCGTGCCGTATCTTTGCGGCGTATACTTTCCCGTGCATACGGTCTACAACGTAAGGTATGTACGTAGTTACTTGCTTGTTTACGCGACCGAGAGCGTCAATCCGAGACTGTGTAAAATTCGGAACATGCATTCGTCGATCCTGTTTCATATTCCTGTTGTGCGCGGCGGCGACTAACTGTGAAACGCGTATAAAGCGATTGTCCGATTCACGGGAACGTCGAAAAAGGACTCGACGTGGAAAATAAAGAATTACTGTGAACAGAGGAAAATAAAATAACGGGATAGGAATATTTTCGGAACGAATACGATCGCGGCAATCGCGAGCAACGAAACACGAATTAACGACGCGCGTCTCGTTTATTGTATTAGCTTAGCCGAACGCGCGATGCATCGTTTAACTGCCGATCGATTAAATTCAGCGTCGCTTTCTGCGGCTCGTTATTTAAACGAGAATTCGCGTCAGCTTTCTCCCTGTCGCGTACCCGCTACCCGTTGCAACTAACCGTTACAGTTACACGTATGTATTTTAAAACGATTCGATGACACACACACACACAGACACGCGTGTATCTACGTACGTACGCGACAATTCGACATCGCGTTTTAACGAACAGTGATATGTTCGTCGGCGACAACCAAAAACGCGTTCGTTACATCCGCGTATATATCGAGCAATCTTAAGGAAGAGAGAGAGAGAGAGAAACGAAGAGAAAAACGGAATCGCGCGAGTTGGCTCCGAGATAAAAACCGAGGCACGCTTTCGAAGGAAGCGACGAAGGACGAGAGGCGTAAGGCGTAAGGAGAGAGGTGTAAGTGGCCGAAGGAGATTGCGGGAGTTTCGCGGAACAGAAGGAAAAAGATATGAAAGTGGAAGTAGGTAGTAGTCGGTTCAGTCATAAATCGTACAGTTTGCTGCACGGACGCGGAGATAGGGAGAACCATTTCCGGGATACGAGCTACCTCTTTCCTCTCTCTCTCCCTACCAACGATGCGACGCAACGGTTTAAGAAGTTAATCATTCCCGATTCTTCCTCTCCGCTCGTCGTTCCTCTGCGTTGAACCGTTTCTTTTCGTTAAGCGATTATCGAACCCGAGTCAACTTTTTAGCCGAACCAAATTTACACGGCTCCCGGTTTCCCGAATCGCTTTTGGCTCGGAATAACTTTTGGTACGCCGCTATTATATTCCCGTAAGGCCGGACGCGCGTCGAATACACGCGTTCGCCGTTTAAAATCGTTGCGCCCTTTATCGAGATTAAATTCCTACGAAACAATCGTTTTCCAGTTTCGTCCATTTCCGTACTTTCCTTCCTTTCCGTTTTCGATTAATCGTTGATCGTTAAAAAATTGAATAAGAAATGACCACGACGGAGGCTCGGACGTTAATGTCGTACATAGACATTTGCATGGTACATATTTAGGCGCGATAGCTTACGCGGGATTACGCTTTGGACTTTGGCCAAGTACATAGGTACCGTGTACATATTTGCGGCGCGTTATTGCATAAACATCGCGCGTTAACGTTGCTACTCGAATTTCAATTATTATCGACGCAGCCCCAGTTGTAGCACTCTCTCCCAATTACCCTCTTTGCAACGGTGCCTTCTCTTCGCACTAGATACGTACTCGTACCCTGCGGCCCGCCAACGATAGATCGATAAATCGTTTCAATAACGATCGGCGACGCAGCAGCGGCCGCGTGACACGCGTTTGGACCCGATTTCAATCACAAAGGGGATTAATCGTCTCGTTTCTCGGAATTTTTACCACTTCACCCGCCTCTTTGTTGGTTTACCCGTTTCCACCGTTGACGCTTCCTTTCCCCTCGCTGCGTCCTGCCCTCCAACTTTATTTATCGTCCGTTGTCGTTCGACAAATTAATTTACAGCCTCTTCCCCCTTTCATTGTCCAAACTGCAAACTCCTGATCAGTCGACCCGTTCGCAATTCGTATACGTGCTTTCATCTACCGCGTTTGATGCATACAACAATGATAATAAGACGAAAGATATCTGCTCCGGACCGGTGTATCCGTATCTTTAGAAGGAGTTGCGTTCTTGTGGTTGTTAACTCGAGCTCTCGACCAAGTATCTTCGCGTCCGAACTAAATCGAATTCTTCGGATCTCGCGACTTTGGCGAAGTTCTTCCAAAGAGGTGGTTTTGCTTTCGCGTTTCCAACGGATGCTGGACGCGCGAACCCCGCACCGCTGCCTTGTACTCGAGCCACGAGGCGAAATCCATCCACACGGAAAGTTCATTTGACCCGAATCGAACGTTATCGAGGGGATCGAGTTTCTCCGAATTCTTGATATTGGCCTTGGCAAGGTACACTCGACAGGTCGACTTCCTTGCCCCCGTGCTCTTTCTCGGTCTCCAAAATAAATTGGTTCCAATTTATTTCCTCATAAATTTTCTTGCCACTCGACCTCTTCGTCTCGCTCTTTCTTCCACCGATAATTACGCGAATAAAAAACGTCGAGAATTATAACGTATCGGAAGTGAACGAACAAAATGGGATCGAGTCATAGGTCGAAGAACGCGTGCACTCGTCGCTATCGTATACGATGGGAGACTCTCGCCTTTCTCTCGTCCGATAAGTACCGACACGCACCAAGATTTTCGAGCGATTCCGGTCGGTCGTAGCGAGGCGTCTCGAGGTTCCCTCAGGAATTTCTGGCTCCTACAGGCCATTCCGGAGGGAACCGCGAACCTCTAACACGAAGCGCTGCGGCGAACCGCGAGTCCGAGCCTGGAATACAGTTTCAACCGAACGAGCTATTCTCGTTGTCTGTACCGGGTAGCCGTTTCTCGGTTTGACTACGGAACTACCGACGCGAACGCGTTTCGTGGAAACACCGGTCCGTTCTATCGAAACTCATATCGCGTTCAATTGTTCGTTTCCCTCTGTATAGGTATCGGTCTGTTAATCGGTATTCGTCGTTCGACAACGGCTGCCGCTGGTCGAGACGAGATCGAACGGAGGGAAAGAAATCGTAGACGGAGGGGGGTGTCATCGTAAATACCTCGGACGTCGTTTCCGGAGAACGGATTATGGGAAACGGGCTCCGATCTGCTACCTACCTAGCTACCAAGCCGGAAGAGAGCATCCACCGAACGAGAGAAAGCTACATGGACCGTGAACGAATCGATTTTCTGGATCCATTCCCTATCGGTACGGCCCAGGCCAAGCCTGAACAGCGTTCTCGCGCGATATTAACTCGAACGGTATTCAAAAAGGAAAGAAGGAGTACCTGAACCATTCTGCTTGTGCCGGCGGCCCGTCGTTGGTCCATTATTATTTACGAGGAAATAAATAATCGAATCGGAGACCGTTCTTGCGTATTCGCTTTTGGACGAAGCGAATATCTCACGGTGTAAGAGTCTCCTTCGTACATGTCTAAACCAAAAATTATTTGTCGTTGATCGCTCTCCGTACGACCATCGAGCGTCAACGAATCGTTCGTTTCCGTGTAATACTCGCGGCTTGAGCAAGAGATTTAATCGGATATCCACTTAATTTTCCGTTGTGAAAATCTATTCGAGTTTCCACAACGAGACAATTGTACGTCCGATCTCTCTTCCGGAACCTTTCATCGTAGCTCTCCGCGCGCGCGCGCGTCTCGTACCTTCTACCGTTCCTTCCTTCTCGATTCTACCTCGAAGGAAAGCTCTTAATCTCCTCTCGATGTACGAATAGATTATTAAAGGTACCGCTATATTTCTCTCCGTCTATTGAGAGTTTACTCTGGGATAAAAGCGAGTTTTATTTCGCAGAATGGATAACGAGGCGGATGATAATTTTCGTTAAACGAAAGGAGTATGGAACGGAACGGAAAGAAAGGAAAGCTCTGTTTATTTAAGCCTGTTTCCTCTTTAATCCTATCGTGCTTAAACTTGCATTAAACGCGTCTACTTACGTTGTATAACCAGCAGTGTCGTCTTCGCGATAAAAATGAACGGACAAAAATCACATTCGTCCAACTTCTGACTATTTACCCGGCACCATCTCATTGTTTAATCATCGATCAGGAATTCGCGATAGTTGAAGGAAAAGAGTAGACTGAGAGTTTTCCGTTCGATTTTGTTTGCGCTAGAGAAAAATAAACCGTCGGATATGGATAAATCCATTAATGCTAACCGCACTGGTTCATAGTTCGCCGAGCATAAATTCTATAGAATTTTTATATTTATATTATACTTGTATGCTATTTCCCGTCCGAATTTTTTGAACGGTCGGGATTCTACAAAGCTTACAAGATTTATTTTGTGATTTTTTTCAATACTGATAAAAAAATCTATCTGCGGTTGCAATATAGAGATGAGAGTCTGTATGTGTCTGTGTGTGGAGTCAGAGAGTGGAGAAGGATGCGTGAGTTGGCTTATGGCATTTGCACCGAGAAGAGTAATAGTAGTTTTTCATACTTAGTAATCTGTCCTCGGTGGCACTTGGCGCGTAGGCATATCTAAGCTGATCATCGTCGAGTGTGACTAACCATCGCTGATTATCCAACGATGCACGATCGCTGATTATCCAACGAGGCCACTTGCGTTTCTTTAGTTTCATTCGTGGTGGCCATTAGCGGGCAGTCAGGTCCTACTTAATGCCGGTGCTTAATTCGTCGTTCGTGTAGCCTCGAAATTGAAAACGCGTACGCTGGTAGCTCACCGTGTGTACAGTGTAATATAATTACTCTAATTAATTTAATTACAATCTACAGTCACCGTTTTATGGTTAGTATCAGTCGATGTACGTAAGTGGTGTTCGACGTACGTAAAAAGTGATGCGACGTACCGATACGTGGCATCATTGCGCAATTTTATTTGCTTTCTTCGCTTGAACGACGTGACCTTTGACCCCGCGAAAGTAGTTTTGATCGATGTTATTCTGACGACGTGTATTCCTGTTCTTTGTCGATCGAATGTCCTTCGCCGGGAGTTGCGAATGCGGCGAATGTCGTTTATCTTCTGATTTGTTGCAAGAAAGATAATGTCATTCGTTTCCGACTGAAATCGTAATAAGAGGGTACGGTCGAGTTGGACCACGCGGAAGCGTCCTGCCAGTGAAAGAGGTAAGCGATCCGGATCGAAAGCGAAAGAGGAGCGCGGTAATGATATTTGTAGCGTAGCGGTCTGGTGGTCGGAGATTTGAATAATGGGCCCGCATAATGGATGGTGCGTCGAGTACATATTGCCTCTTTGGTCACGCGAACCGCGTCGCGTCCCGTCGCGTTGCACAGAGCTCGGATAAAATGGATAAGGGTAGTTCTATTTCGCAGAGGCGATTCGATCCCATTGCTAATTTCGCTCGTCTATGGTTCACCCGAACACCGCTCCATTTTCTCACCCTTTTAAATTTAAACGATTTATTTTTTGTTCATTCTCGAGGTAATCGTCGTCGTCGGTTACGATTCGATCCGATATAAAACGAAACTAAACTTCAGCGTGTACGAAATACCTTTTTAGTAATACAGTAGCGTGGGTATATACTTGGCCATTTTTCCTCGGACATAGTTTACCCTCGTTTGCATCATTGTAAACTCAGAGTTATAATTAAATTATAATTCTATCAAGTGGAACTCAGGGTAGGCGGTTAAAAAAGAGACTTTAATATGTTCCGTAAAACGGTCACGCTTCCGTTCTTAGGTGCAGGAATATTCGAGCGTAATCGTTTTCTTAAATTTCTTCCACGCATTTTCTCGAGCTCCACGTTCACCGTCTTACGGCTCGTTAACTCATTCCACTTTCGCGCGTCCCCTTACACCTCGTTACGCTTAAAAACATCGACTTTGAGAGCGGACACGGTCGCGCTGCGACGTCGAGCGACGAACTAGCAACGAGAGAATAAAAGTCTTGCATCGAGCGTAATGGGGCAATACTGAGAGAACGGGAGACATTGGCGCGTGATTCATTTTCAACTGTATTAGGTTTGTACGAATGAAACGCGAGGCGATATCGAAAATTTCCGGAGGGAGCGAATCGCGACGGGCGTTTCGTCTTGCGAGGGAGACGTCGGCGAGGGCAGGAGAATCAGTGAAGGGAACGAGCGATTCGCGAGAGTTTGCGTTCGCCGGATGTTCATTGTGTGACTCCCGTAATCAGACTTGGAAGTTCGAGTCAAAGAGAAACGCGGATCTCGGATGAAGGAAACTCCCGCACAGGAAAATCAGCGAGGGATTAGGTAATTACTATGGCAAGTGCGGTGCCTATAGTAGGTGCGAGTACGCGTACACGATGGGTTACAGTAACGACGGCATCGATAGAAATTAGTTAGTGTTAGCTGCTGCAAGACGGCTAACTAACTAAATACATATAATATAATAGCTGGGTGGATGATGGATAGGTAGATAGGCCGATCCGTTGCTTCGCTGTGGTTTCTAGTCTTGGATCGTTTCATTACATCGTGTAATCCTACACCCGGAGCTGTATTCCTCCGATATATATGGAGTTATCGGGACCGAAAAGTTACTCGTTATCCTCTAGGTATTACGTTCTCATATTGATGTTACGTCTTGTCGAAAATCATGAACTTAAAAATAGACAGGGCCTGAATGAGGAAGAGGAATTGTGCGTCGTGCATGAGTTACAGGAGTAACGCAAGTACAAAACTCCTTTGCGTTTGATTCTTTTTGAATCGAAACTCTTTTATCATATTCCTGACGTCCGACATCTGCTGCCTCGTGATAACGGCTAATTTATTACGCGTTAACAAAGACGAGTCGACGACGAATTCCCACGCATGTCCTTTTACTACTTCGGAGCGAACGCAAATATCCGCGAGCCGATATAATTTACGTCGCGACTCTCCTCTCGGATTCGATTCGATATCCGTGTCGTATGTACGTAGGCGAATGGCAGGTACTGTAGCTAGATATCTACACCTATACGTACTCGCGGCGCGGCAATAACCTCGCGAAATATTTGAAACATTTTTTATCCGGGCCAGAAGAGCGATAGCCTAAATCCGGCCGGTAATATTCGTCTCTCGCTCGTGTCATGAATTTGCAATCTACAATCTACGATCCGCGGATATATTTATGCGCGGGATCGATCCGAGTTCGAGCCCACTCCAGCCGATCGGGCGACCGGCTCGCAGTTCAAAATGAATGCACGGATGGTCTGTTCCATCGAATATTGAAAAAAAAATTGATATCCGAATTTTCGGATTCCGATCCGACCGCGTCCTTTCGTCGTGTCGCCCGTCTCGGATCGATCAGGTCGGCCGCGAACGATCTTCGCGCGAGAAAAGGAACCGGTGAAATGGTTGATGATAAGCCGGATTGTGAAACGCAGCTAATTAAATTCCGTGGCAAGGTTCTGATTCGTGGTGGTTAGAATCCGAGAATGGCGAACGAGGAAATATCTGTCGGGAATATGAACAGGATCAAAGTCAGGGATATGGAACGTAATGATGCCACGGCCTAAAGTTCCTCGTCGTTCTCGCGAATAATGGGAGTAATTGGTTTGGGCTATAATTAGTTATAACAGCACTGTACTTGTCTTCTACGGGGCACCTGCGATAATATACTATCTGCAAACACTTATGTACATGCACGTATGTACGACTTCGGTCTACGGCCAAAGGCGGTAATCCGGTGGGCGTATCGTACGAGATCATCGGATAGATACCAATAGGTTTTTAAGAATCGCATTGGGAACGTTGACGCATTGCTCGTCGATCGAGTGGTCGACGACGCGGTTCGGTACGGGTTTACTCGCGAACGACCAAACTTTTTCGCGAAGAGTATCGTCTCGAAAGTTTGCCGACTTTCGAGTTCCCGGACTCGGGCGGATCTATTGAGGAACGGGAACGGGAAAAGAGCGGCAAAGGCAAATGTGAAGAAAAAAAGAGAATCGTACCGAACGAACGCAAGGGCTGCGCGAAAAGCAAACGTGCTATTGAAATCTCGCGAAAAGATACGCGAAGACTCGTCCAACTTAGCAGTTTGGCTATTTTTCTTGTTACCCATCTTTCCGCGTAGTCATACCGTTTTATTCCATGCGTTTAAAGTTTTAATTGGCTGGTCGTTCCTCGGCCTGACAAGCAGCATTTAATGGACGATTAAATAATGTAGAGACGAAATGAGGTAATGCATCACAATTAACGCGGCTACATAAAGAAATGAGTGCAGAATATTAAAATATTTGATATTTCCAAAGCTGCTGATTCGTTTAAACAAACAGTGAACAAACAGGATGTGCATAATACAAATGTACTGCATGTTAAATATAATTCATTTTATTACATAAGTTATAAGCACGCTATAGGTATATACGTATTATTATAATTATCGTAAATACAGTCGATAGTGGTGCAGTCCCTAGGTACGTCGATACGTGAAATGCGTACACGATTCGAGTAAACGTTACATCGCGACGCATAACATTTGTTTCAAATCGTTCCTCGCGATTTTCCCAGTACTCGTGCGTGGCATTTCCTTCACGAATTTCACGCTCTTCAGCATATAGAATTCTGGCATATTCTTCTTGAAGTAAGTTAGGAGTTCGTGTTCCGTTATCTGAGAATCGAGATTAAAATTGTAAAGAGGAGATCGAACTTCGTATCCTACGCGCGAATACTTGCCTCTTTATCGGGTAATTTTTCGACAACCGCGACTGGAAGCTCTCCTTCGATCTCCGACGGCACTGGGATCACTACGGCTTTGTACACGTCTGGATGCATGTCGAAAATGGTTTCCATTTCCAAGACGGATAAACAACAATCGTTGTATTTGATAAATTGCGAAGTCCTGCCAACTATGTACAACTCCCCGACTTCGTCGTAATACCCGATGTCGCCCATATGGAACCAACCTGTCGACCAGATGATCATGAACAATTGACTATTCGCGTCGTCTGTGCAGCTACAGACGGCAAATTATTTCATTTAAATGCCGAGCTTTCGTACTGGAACATCCGAGTTTCGATACGAACCTTCGGAGTCGATGGCATTCCTGGTCGCTATGGGATTACCTCGATACTTATTTATCCGCGTATTCGACTTCACGCAAATCTCGCCATGTTTGTTCGGACCCAGAGCCACCCCCGTCTGCGTGCACACCACTTTTAGTTTAATGCCGGGACGGATGAAGCCACAGCTGCCCGGCGTGCTGCCCGGCTTCTGTGCAACGATGACGTTCCCGATGTCGGTCGATCCTAAAACGCGCCACGCCTATCTCGTTTTAAACGTATCGTTTTCATCCTAAACGCTCGCGCATTTTAATTACGCATAGATAGTAGCACATGACAACGTTTCTGTACCGTACGCCTGGAGAGTATTTATCTGCGGAAGCTCTTTAATTAACGTTTCGTGAATATCGCGGCTAAAGGGTGAGCCGCCGAACCTGAGGGTTTTCAGCTTTGTCTCTCGGTAATCGTTTATCAAGCCGAGCTTATATATCTGTCTCAGTTGATTAGTATCGGCACCGTAATACTCTATCTGAAATGCGACGATGCACGAGTATAGTTTCTCATTTCCCGAACATACGCAATGCAGATTGTCTCACCTCATATTTTCGGATTATTTCTAAATAGTATTTGGCGCTCTGAGCGTCCTCGGCAATGACCCGCGTCGCGTTTGACCGTAACCCGCCCAACAAGTTCCAGAAGTAGGTGATCCATCGCATACCGGCTACGCACAACCAAACCCTGTCGGGAATCTTGGCGTAAACCGGATGCATCATCGTCTTTAACGCTAAATGAGACAGTTCCGCTACTTTTGGCACTCCCGTCGATCCCGATGTGCCGATCAATAGAGCAGCGTGTTTCGGATTCTCGATGTCCTCGCAACGAAACTTCTCGATTTCGGCCACCGTTTGTTCCGATAGAATCGCGTCAAGGGATTCCTCGTTGGGGACTTGGTCCTCGAAGATCACCCTTCTGATATTCGTAGACGTCTCGTTTTGAGCTTTGATCAGATTGTCTAGCGCGTGAGCGTGCAGGAATATTATTTTCGGCGTTACGATCGATAGAAAGTGACGGAAAGTGCCTAAAAATGCATAACAAGCATGATTTTCTCTCTGTTTTTGTTATCGGGGGAGAATTAAAGAGAGGAATCGGCTAAAGTTGTACAGTATAGATAGACGTACGCGCAGGTAATTGATGATATTCGATGGCGCATTGAGCACCGATGTATAGGCATGCCAAGAATGGTATGTAGTTTTCGCAATAACAAGAACTGCAGACCGCGACCACGTCGCCTGGTTTGACCCCTGCTTTCCTCAACCATATCGCGCATCTAACGCTCTTGTCCAACATTTCTTTGTACGTGGATTGTTTTCCCGTCGTTGCCTCTATCTACTTGACGATCGATTGTTCGTGCGACAGAGGAAGAGACAGAGTAAAAAATAAATTAAGCAGGAACGTCGAGGCTGAACGAGTTCGATCGTGTATCCGTACCTGTCCGATATGATCCGGCTCGCTCCTCAAGATTTCGAGAATTATTTCCCCGACATTGTCGTAATTTTCGGGATACGTCAGGTCATCGCCGACGAGTATGTTGTCCTTGATCTCGAACTCGAATTTCTAAACGAAGTTCTCGTATAGGTATTATACAGACAATCGGTGTAAAAAGCATTCGTACAGCTTAACAGCGATGTACAAATTATTTTCACACCGGTCGTAGGTTTGCGTTCTCATGATATCTCCGTACCTTCTCAGTTACCTTCTCGCGTTTCGCGGTCTTCACGTTAACCATTTTTCTGTTTATATTCGCGAAACACGATCGTCTTTAGTGTTCAATCAGATAGGTGTTTTCCAATGCCACTTCTGTGCTTCCACTGATCGCCTCTGATCGGTCGATGACGGCTATATACGATTGTACATCGTGAGATAAGATCGTTAAGATTATCAATCTCCTATGATTATCGTTAAATACATATACTTATATGCATCTAACAATAAGTACGAATCATTGCTTGGGGATTTGGTTATTACGTAACGTTATCGTGGTCCTCCAGATTTGTATTTTTGTGTACGTTGCGCAATGAGAGAGAAAGAACATTACAATGATAATCATTGATCAGCGTACTTTCCCACCAGCAATCGTTCGAATGTACACACAAATTCTCGCTAGGAGTTCGCCGTTACTTCGTATCGGGTAAGAAAAGTGATTCGATCACGATTGACGATATCGTCATTAGTACATTTGGAGAATGCGCGTATATGTGTAAACACGTCTCTACGGTCTCCGTGGTATGTTATAAAAATAGCATCCTCTCGAATACTTGCTTTTCAAATGAATTGGGCGAGAGTTGTTTTAATTAAACTGGTACCACTATATCGATAACCGATACGCGGTCTTGGTTGTCTTAATCAAATATTTTATTGCGAGTAACCAGGAAACCGAAACCGAACTTGACGATGCGACGAACGAAAAACAAACAATGGGACGAACGAGAAACGAGAATAGGGAATAAAATTGTAGGGGCTCGGTTCGTTAACAATCGCGTGGTCGTAGTTAGATAAAAATTACGGCTGTCGCGACAATAGTTATCTCTTAAGACGCGTGTCTGTTTCCACTGTCCGACTAGAAGAAACGAAATCTATTTCGCGTCACGGTCACATGTGTACGTACGCAGGGCGGAATAAGCAAACTTTGCGACGGGGATGTCTAAAATCCGTAACCGACTACGGGGCCGACTCGTATTTAATTGGATCATCGCTGGACGACTCCTAGTTCCAGAGTTCTAACCAATTTATGAATGCGGTAACCTAACACGAGATCGCACTACGTCACTATGCGTTAGTAGTTAGCCGAGTCGCATCCATGGTTCAGCGTCGCGCGCTTTCTCAACTTTTCCCGCATCGAACTCCGCGTTCTCTTCGCTTTTATCGAAGGCCTTCGACCCCGAGTCTCGAACAAGCCTCATTCCAGACGTGACACGCATCGGATCGAGTTTTCATCGGGTCCGTTAGAATAGCAATTGAAGTCGGCATCTGATTGCGCGTATAACGCTCGATAACGATAGGGCACGAGAGAGATATAAAGAGTGTACGAGATGTCGAAAGCGATACGTCCGAAGATTTGGAAACCGGAAAGTGTACGATATACACGCTCGTTGTTGGCTAACTCGTTATCGGTTTCTCGATTTCGTTCCAATATTAAATTAGCCGCGCCGCGGGATATACTATTCGATCATTATCGTTAATACGATCATTACGTTTTCGCAATTAAATCTTGGACGAGTTCCACCGGTGGCTAATCGAGCATCCTTCGACTCGCTTTCCCGGGGGATCGAGTTTCGGGGGTCGCCGAGAAAGTAAGATCCGGGGTAATCCTCTTAACAGGGGTATACCGTTCGACGAACGGTAAAATTCTTCGGGCAAAGTTTGGAGATCGTCGAAGGCTTCTGCGATTGCTCGGCGAGACGTAGGGTGGAAGTCGGTCAACGTGCAAGCTGACTCGAATCGAATTCGATTATTGAAACTGGGAAGTATTCGCGCGATGAAAATAAGAAAGATTCGCAAAGATCACGTCGAGCCGGTGAGAATCCTACGGGAAATCTAAGATTCGTTTGCCCACAGGTGTGTATCCCTGTCTCTGTCCCGACCCGATCGTTACCCCGTTCAAGTACTGAAGTCTGGTCCGTTTTCTCGTTCGTTCACGACATTTTTTATAGATACAAGACTGATATTCGTTCCACTACGTGGATCGAAGGTGGTCGTCTGTGCGCGTCTGTACGTATACGTGTGTGAGAGTACTTGAGCGTCTAGAATACGGAGTCTGTGTCTATAGTCTAGTCTAGAGTCTCTAGGCTCTGGCGATAGTCCGTAGCTTTCATCGCTCTCCGCTTCATCTTCCGGCCGGGTGACTCGGCCCGCCATTAATTTTCGTAAGCCCCAACATCCCATGGCTCCAATAAAGCGCAAATTTCTCGCTCGGCGATAAATTGTCCCGGTAATAATTACCATGGAATACAAATATTCGCTCGGCTTCGCTTTTTTCCTCGGCCGTAATTCCTCGACTAATAGTTTACGGCCTAACCGATACTAATTCCGGTGGTCGTACTTCAGTTTCCTATATTCGCGAAACGAAACGGGGATAAAAGCGGCTGCTCGCCGTAGCGTCGATAACGAATCGTTACGTCACCTCGTACCTCTTTTATCATCATTCTCCGAGAACGAAAGTCGTTAGGTCACCGGTCAAGCGATTCGGAAACGGTCGTCGTTTTCCTAATTGTAATTGTAGGTACTCGAAAGAGAAAAGGCGACGGAAAAAGGCGGATACTTTCTAGTTTCCCGATCGTACGATTCGTCGTAGGAACAGCGAAAGATCAGGCGTGCGTTTTACCTGTTCGGTATTTTCGGTCGATCGTCGTCCTCGTCGGTTCTCGGCACCGTAACCACGGATCCTGCGGTTTCCGCGGAGGAACCGTCGCCAGTGTTTGCGAAGGGAACCGTTTAATCGGTGTCAACGATTAAAGGTTCGTGGACGGACTCGTTGCCAAGAGTCGCGCGTCGTCGTCGTCGAGATAATTTACCCGTGAGTGAGCAATCGGCTTTACGCGAGCAAACTATAATTCGATCGTTTCCCTGATTACACGGCCGAGCGTCGCTCTACACGGTTCCGTTCCCCTCCCTGGCGTCCTCGTCTCTTTGAACTCACTTAATTGGGTGCTTAAAAGGAACGAGCGGGAAAGAATTCAATTTTCCACTCGTGAATGTTCTCTCAAGGTAGATGGAGGAAACGTCGCAAACAATAACCATGGCGTGTACCTGTTCACCGACGTTGCGCCGTTAAATACGCGTGCGTAACTACCCGAGTTGTGTGAAGTCGCCGAGTGAAAGAGCGAAATTAACTCATTTTTACGGGACGCGAAATATTCGATGTTCGACAACGCGTACTCGACCCCGCGTCCTCCGTGGCTACGCCCGACCGTAAATCTCTTCTTCATTTTCAACGTCTTTACTTAATTAACGAAGATCGCGTAATAACTTCCTTTGTTGAAATTAGCTGAGATTAATTAAAAATCCGACGGTATGTTTGCGGGTAGAGAAAAAGAGAACGGAGGTTAATTGGAGAGGAGCGCATTCTCTCGAGACCGTCGCGTTGCTTTACGTTTAAAATGAAGATCGCGTGCGTTCGATGATATATTACAATGGACACTTGGCGATGATTTATACGGGAAATTAACGGAGAATGGAAGACGAGGAAAATATAGAAAATACGAAATAGTCGAAAACATTTTTACAGTTTAACGTTAAGGACGTGATCTCGTAGACGAGGAGACGAGTACCGGCGTGTATTATGGAAGAATATGGTTGAGTGAGAAACGGGAAGGAGATAAGCGGTGATAAGGGGACGGAAGGAAGACGTAGGAAGGTGGAACAGCCCGACAGTGGGTATAAAGCAAGACGGGCTGCTGACTTTATACCTATGTAGATTCGCCTATTCGTGCCTGTGCAGCAGTTCTATCTCGAGGCGGCGATGAACGATCGCGGGCGAGTAGAAAGCGACGATAGAGGCTTTTTGCCACCAGGCATAATTTTAATTTACGACGGGTGACCGCAACAAAACGGGACGGGTTAAACATCATTTCCGCCGAATATAAATTTATTAAGAAAAAATGGTTGTTTTGCGTTTACAAATCTACGATACAGTCGCATTAAGTTCCGCGATAGTAGATATTAATTTCTATATCTGCGATCTCCGAAGCCTAAGCGCGAAGAAAATAGGCCGATGTTGATAACCGACGCGATTACGATATCGATCAAAAATATTTGGCCATCAGATTACCACACGTGGAACACTTTGCCAAAACTCGAGTCGCGTATAAACACAGATACGTGCGTCGTGCATGTACGCGGCGATCGAAGGTGAAAGATCGGAATTGAAATGTAATATAGGGTCGAGCCGTTCTCCTCGATGCGATGGCTGCAGAGGTCGAGGGTGGCACCGCGTGCCAATTTCCTCTCTGGAAACTAGAAATACAGCGGACTCGCTCTATCCCTTTCCGCGACTCTCCGCCGAAAGCAGGGAACGACCTTCGTTGTCCCAGCTTCGAAGGTTTGGCTTGCGCTTTATCGTCCGGCCGGAAGTAATTCCTATGCTAATCCCTCTGTGTCCACGAGCGGACCACGGGTCCGACTCCAAAGGGAGGTTGCGTCGCTAACTCGCTATTCCACGCTGGATTACGCGAAACCATACCGCTTTCGTCTTATTTGTACGCAAACTCGTTCCCACGATTGGATAATCCCCGTGCAATCTTTGCACTTTAAGCTTCGTCGCGATGTCTCTATACACACATAATACACAAGACCCCACCGATATCGACTTTAAGATTCTTCGTCGAACGACCTCTCAGTCCCGGCGCTGCCGGTTGGACACGGACGAAGTACGAGGCGTCGCATCGCTTCGTCTTTCACGGGCCCCTTTACGATTCTTTATAGACGCGATCTCCTCGATCAACTTCGAATTAAAGGGTGCAAGCACCAATTTCCGTCGCCAGGGCGCCATTTTTCCAGGACGCAGCCGTTTCAACTTCCGGCCCAGACGTCCGCTTCGTCGACGAACGAAGACGTTCCCCCCATCGCGAGCGAAAAGGCAAAGACGGAAAGAAGGAAGCGACGAAAAGAAACAAAACTACGAGGCGGCGTTCCTTACCGAGAGAAATCTCTTTCCTCTACTATCTTTGTCTCTCTTTTCTCTTCTCTATTTCTTCTTCCGACGTCGTGTTCGTTGTCCTCGTTCTCGTGGGCGATCGGGGCGAGTCCCGTATTCCCGATATCGTCCATGCAGCAGTCGGCGTTTCTCTCACCGAAGTACGAAATTTAGATGAAAAAAATCGCGTAACCGGAACAGCCAGCAAACGTTTCCCCCCTCGTTTCCGTGTAACGATACTGAGATCGGCAAGGCGAAACCGAAAGGATTTTCTCCGTGGAAACGCGAAGGATGCGACGACGCCGCACGTCGTTTCCGGTTCTCGACTTCCATGCTCCTCCTTGCTTTGTTCCTCTTTCCCGCTATCAGGGATCTTACCAACGACCTGGGAATTGAATTAGCGTACCTACGTTTACGCGGTACGCTACGATATGCCGTATACGGCGATACGATAATTAGCATCAACGTGAAACGCGAAACGCTTTAATTTCGTCGAAAAACGAAACGAATTTTAAGCGTAATATCCGCTACTAAAAATTTAATTTCGCTATTCCATTTGCGCATTTCTCGGTAATGCAGCCGCATAGAATATCATACCTGCGATTACAGTGGTACGCGTGACGAAGTGACGGTAAGAGTGCAATTTTCCGATTCTCGAATAGCCCTATATATTCCTGTCGAACCGTCGACGCGCCTGAAATAAAAAATTCGAAGGCTACTTTCGGACGCCCCTCGACTCTCGAGGGATTCTCATCGTTATTGAAACAATTTCACGAAAGGAGAGAGGATATGAACGGATATGTGAAAACGAACAGGAACATCGCGGAAACGTATCTTTCGTGTTTCGCGTATTTCAACGAACCATTTATTTGCATATGCAACGAACGTGCACGGAGCGGAGCGGAGCGGACTCTGTTTTAGCGTGGGTACTTGTACGTTTCCTCGTATACCTTCGCCGCGCTACTCTTTTATACGCGAGAAATCTGGTCCCGGTGAATTATCCAGACGTTTCGCGAAATTCGAATGTTTTGCAGCCGTTCCATCTCGCTTATCCGTTTCCATAGTACGTTCGAAACTTTCGCGCACTCGTCTTTCACCCGTTTCTCCGATCCGCCCTACGATTTTTTACGTCAAACTTTGCCGTCCTACGTTTACGCGGGACGTAATTAGCAAAGTTCGCGACGACACGACGCTACAGTACTTTGACGAAAGGATCGTTTTGTTTAATTTCGACTCGTCTCTATCGGTACGTCGGTGGAACGAAGGTGTGCCCCTGGCCGCGATTGAAATCTCGCTTTGCGATCGGAAGATAAGGACGATTTAAATAAAAAACACATCCGCTCGACAAACCGAGCGTGTTATTCGATTCGATCTCCTGCCCGACTCGCCAATTTCCTCCCCGAATACTCGCGACGACGTAAAGCTAACGAAAGGAGAAAGTACCTCTGTTATTGTTCGTTCTTTGCCGCAGCGGATCCACCGCCGCCGCCGCCGCCGTTTCTCGCTTCGTCGAGATTTAACCGAGAAGCGTTTTCAAAATTCACAGGACGAGTAGCTGCTCGTTCTCGACGCGCTCGCCTCGCCTCGTCTCGTCTCGTCTATCGTCGCCGTCCGCCAATCCGGCATTTCCATTCCTCGCTTAAACGTGCTTTCTTTTCGACTCCCCTTTCCTCGATCCTGTTTTCGCTTACCTAGATATTTCTAGACGCCTCCAGATTTTCTCTAGCCCCCTCTCTTTCCGACGACCTCTTTCTCCCCATCTTTCTCCGCATCGGTCGTATCACGACCCTTTCCTTCATTCGGTCTGTCTCTCTCTTCTACCCCCGTTCCTTCCGCTGGCACACCGTCGTTTGTGTGTGTAACTCGACAGAAATTCTAGCACGCCGCACCGAGGAAGCGTCTTGATATTAAAGGACCGCCATAAATTATAAGGCTTTGGGCTCCGAAGATTCTCCGGGACTGCTTATATTTACCCATTTCGTTCGTTCAGTCCTCGTTTTCGCCCATCGACCAGTCTACCCCCCTCGGCTACGAGGAATCGTTGGCTTTTCGCAATGAAAACCAGCCGTTGCCTCGTTACAGCGTTTTGCGCCATCGCCCGAGGTCTACGTTCGTCCGCGGGACAGCTGAGGCTCTCGTCTCGTTTCGCAGAACGAAAGAAAATAGCGGAAAATCAGAGGTACGAACGCGCGGAAATTAGCCGCAGTCTGCATGCGCGAACGCGAATTAAAGCTGACGTAATCGAGTCGCGACTCGGTTGCGTGGCCATCGAAATAAAAGGAAAAAGAGGAAATGAAAAGTTTCGAATGCGAACGCGCACGCATCGGACTGGTTCCAGTTTCAGAGATCCACTTTGACCAGTGCAGCGAGGAAAAAACGATTGAACCGCGATGGAACGCGAGCCGCGGATCCATCGCAGAGGGTCGGTTTCGGTCAGACGTGGGATCGCGGATCGATTTAGGTGGTCGTGCGCGACTGAAACGGAGTAGAGAGAGCAGACGCTTCCCGCGACCGGATGGATAGAATAAAAGGGAATTTTACTCCGCGAATACAAGGCTCTTTTGCCCCAAAATTTCACATCCGAACGCTTCTTCAATTCGCAACGCGTCGCCGCCGTCCCGTGGCGTGGTGGTGCAAACCGGCGACGATTAATTAACGAGCGAATCCGTTCGCTTGTGTTTTTCATTATCCAAACTGTTGTCCCAACACTTCGCGACACTTTTATACCGCGCGTAATGCTCGCATCGCTTTAAATCGTCCATCCATTCGCTTTAACGTGCTACCGCGAACAAGCTTTACTGAAGAAGGCGGGGCTCCTGTTCCGCAAACCACGAACCAACGGACGCGAGAATATTCTCGTCATAAGTATACTTTGCGTGGAGACAGAGTAGACCGCGAGGGCTGGTCATTGCTCGAACGATATCCCGTCTATCGAACGAACGGATTATACGTCGCGTCGCGAATAAATCGGATCTTCCGGATACGCATGGAACGAACGGAGCTGGTTTTCTCTCTTTGGTCTCGTTCAGAATCTGGTTCGACGCGACGACGACGCTAGGCGGTTCCTCACCGAACAGGGAGTAACGGCAAGAATTTCATCCCCGTCCGTTTCCATTAGAAACGACGAATCGCAGGTCCGGAAGTAAATTCCGGGATACCGATCGAACAAAATTTCGATACGTTTCTACGGATAGGTTTACCTGTATCAGATATTTGCAATATATTCCAGTTTAATGGCTTCCTGAGGAAGGGATAAGGAAAAAACCTCGCAGAACGAACAAACTGTTATCCGTAAAATAAAGTGGGCGATCGTGCACTCGCGGTATATACGTACGTACGACGCGTATCTACGTATGCGTGAGTAGCGTAAAAGGGTTGCGAGCGAGACTACGACTTGCACGGAGAACGAATGAAAACTGAACGAGGCGGAAGACTGCTCGTTACGGAAGCTTAAAGCGTCGCGACTCACGCTCCGCTGGGGAACTCGTTAACGATCGATGCGGGGAGGAAAAGCTAAATACATAATTAATTGAAATTGTTCTCCCTGGAAAGAATGAACGGTTCGATCTCTCTGTAGACAATCAGATGCACGTATCGTAAGGACAGGTATAAACCTGAAAACAGCGCATGCACAGTCAACGCGGATCGGATACTCGTCCAAAGTCCTTAGTCAATGACGAGAGGGAGGCTGAACGACGAGCTCGTTAGTAGCAGTGAACATAGTAACCTGATAATCGAATGGCACTCCCGCCTCGACTAAATTGCGGTTAAACGCGTGCACGCGTGCAATCTTATCCTCAGCGAATTCGTGTATGCGCCAATTATCGATCGAACGACATTGCGTTAATTTTATCTCGTACGTTAACATTATCGTATCATCTTCACCTTTTATACTCGTTCTTCCCATCGTTGGCAGATCTCATCGTACGTATTTGGAATTACGTGATTTCCTTTGCCGAAACTGTATCGGTCACCGTACCGATCGAAAAAGACGACACGAACGGAAGATAGAGTTTGCGCGGGACTCGTCGAGCCGAATAAGGTGAAACCAGAAGTAGGGTCGTGGTCGACGAGTCTAGGCGTAATTAAACGCGTCGTACTCCCCTGTTTTAATTTGATCGAAGAAACCTCGGTCTTGCCGGTCTAGCCGGTTAACAGTCGGCCGATTCACTCGGTTAAGTAATTTCGTGGTTGACGACCGCCAAGTCAGGGCTCGAGCTATTTTTTTGCCTTCGCCCTCGCACCGCCACGTCCAGACGTCATTTCCGCTTTTAATTAAGGGACTACACGAGACGGAATTAGCGTAGACGAGTTACCGCGCGAGAGTTACCCGGATTAAAAAAGAAAAAACGAAGGCACTACTAGCTACCGTCTCTCTTTCGGAACCGAGAAATCCTGACGACCGAGTTAAACTGCTGGAAGGCAAAGGTTGATTCCGGTAACGGTAACGAGTAGAACTTTTACCTCGGTAAGGACGTATGCGCGTCGTACTTAGGGTACCGCGGGTTAAACGAATTTCAGCGGACCCGGCTAGGTAAGAAGATGGAACCTGTTCTTAAGATTCGCATCGCTGCTCCTTCGTCGATTAGCGACCTTCGCGGAAAATCGGTCGCTAAAATGAAATTTTACTCGTTGGTCCCCCCCGACGTCTTTCGAGCTTCCGAGTTTTTTCGATCGTTCATCCGAACCGACCGCGACCGGGGCACAAAACGCGTTTGCTACCAGCTTTTTGCAAATTACCAGCATAGACGCTAGAGACGATGATAGACCAAAACGACGAGCACGATTGCCGTTGCAAGCTACATTACGGGAGGAATTTTCTCGGCAAAGAGAATTCCGTTTATTCGCCATTTATCAAAAGGCATCCAACGCGCGGGTAGAAGAAGTTTAGTCTCGACGTAGCTCGCGATCTTTCTTCTCTCGTCGTCGCGGGCCATCGCGTTGTGTCGGTCCGACCAGGCGAGGAACGGCAGAAACGGAAACGGATTACGAAGGCTGAAACAAGGCCGAGGCAGAGGAGAGCCTCGATCTTCCGCCTCTTTTTTTTTTTCATCCCGCTTCTTTCCCTTTTTACTTTGCTACCCTCGCAATGGCGGCGGCGGCAGCGGCGGCCTTTTCTGCATTTTCTCAAAGTTTCTGCGACTGTCGCTCGAAAAGTGCCGGATAAGAAGAAAAGCTTCGGCATTATGGTAATCCGGTAGCTCGTCGAGCCGCGATTCAAACGGGGTGTTCGGTTTTATTTTCGAATTCTCAGTAACTGCACGGTGAGCGGGCCTTACTATTCGAAATCTCGATTTGTTAGTCCGATAATCTTGCTTTCTCACGTGGCCGACGTGACGGCAGAAAACTTGACGCGATTTCCGCGCTACCGGACGTGTTTACGTACGCCCGTTTTAGTATTCCGCGAGGGATGATGCAGGTACGCAGGGTATTTGTCACCCAACTGAATAAGTGCATTCAACTAATTGTATTTTGTTCGAAAATAAATATAAATTGTGATGTGTTGCGAAGCGCGGCAACAATACCGACAGATCAGTACTAAACGATTGGTGTGAGTCTACAACAGATCGATGAAACGCACACAACGCGCTGTGCACGTGCTAGATTATTTAGTAATTTAATAAAGATAGTTCGAGCTAACTTGAAGTGTATTTCGATTGTTCATACACCATATGTATAGACAAGTACTCATCGCTGTTAACGACTTACGGAGTGTGCGATGTGTATGTGCGGTCGATATACGAGTCGGGCGTACGTGGTAGGTGCGAGTGGATAAAAATGTAAAAACTTGGGATAGGACGGGATACAACTCGATTTCTGGCTTACTCCTGGTTAAATTCGAGCCGCGCGTGAATTAAAAGAGAATCGCGTTTACGATGAGCGTAGAGAAGATAAGGAAAATTGGCGCGCGGTACCAACCGAAAAACCGAGAGAGATAACGTCAGAGGCCGTGCGGAAAAAAACTAGCAAAACGCTTGATCTAATCTAGCGCACTCGTGTTTTCCTCGCGTACGTACAAAAATACAAGTATGCGTGTACGAGTGCGGTAGACGCGGCCGATGCAATTAATTACGAGCGTTCGCGTTCCTCGCACGGATTTTTCTCGCTCCCGTTTAGAAATATGTTCATCGGCACTCCTCTCCTCGATTCCCTGCTATTTCGTGATTAATTCTCGCAGCCGTGCCGCGCCGTGTCTCGTTGCATGAAATTTTTATTTTTTCACGATATCGCTAGTTACCTACGACGACGAATTACGGCACGACGCGCGTGTTCTCTTCTACTTTTTCGCGGCACGCAATTGCGCGCTAACGCGTTTGTCGATTCGCCGTTCTTGTCCGTCTCAAATTTACATCGAATATTTCTCTGCGAATAATTCTTGCCGTCCGTGGGAATTCCCGGACACGAAAATCGTTTCTAGCCGAATCCTGTCCGATAACACGCGGCGGTTCGAAATATCGCGAACGCGGTGAACGTGGATGGCGTATTTGTAAAACACGGTAATAGATTCGCAACTGAGATCTTTACCCTTCGCTTCCGAAGATCGGCGGGAAACTCTCTAGATAAACAGTGATTCAGCCCAAACTTCGTAACAGTTTTCGCGAGATTTCAACATCGTATGTACTTACTAAGTACTACTTACACGTCTGTTACATTTTTCGATGTTTTCGAAATTAACGTTTGGCCCAGAGACCACTGACGAACGCGTATTCGGGGATTCGATTCGGTTCGATTGTGTACCATCGTCGGACACATCCGCTTTAATCCCATCAAACGTATCGAATGAAACGCGTACATTTTCACGGTTGCTCGAGCCTAATACTTGGAACGGGCAGACAACTTTGATCCTTTCGCAGCGTCAAGCTGCCTCGATCGCATTAGCTAGTCGCTATTTATATTCGTAGCCAGAAATCGGGCAGATACGAACGAAGCGTGGAACGCGCTGCACGAATTAATTAATTCATCGGTAAAAAGTTTGTATAAACCCGGGAGATACGCCGTTGGAATAATAACATCGAGCGTTACTGCCTCGTACATCATACGTATGTATGGATCCTGTGTACGTCGATGCGCGTAGCGTAGGTCTTGGCGCTGTACGTAATTTATCGCGGCGTTAACCGTCCAAGTTTCGAGCCGGCCGCAATCTCTTTTCGCGCCGAACGGCAACGGAGACGAGTAAAACCCGTAGTCGCGACGATGATCCACGCGGTTCTGTTCATCGGTCGTAAAGGATACCTACGAGCCACTGCGCTAGCTTGGCGCGAGACGGGAAGGAATCGTCGGTGAAGTAAAGTACCGAGGTGAATGGCTGGACGTCGATTCGTTTCGCGCGGAAGGGAGGCAGGGCCGTTCGCCAGCGGCGATATTATTGATCTTCGGATTTCGCGATCGTTGGACGCGTCGCGACGCGTGGAAGAAGCAACGACGAATTGATCAGTGGCGATATCCGGTTTGGAACGATTTGTCAAGCGTCGGGACGTTTGGCCCGCGTATATGTACGTCTGCCGTCGAACGGAACGCGCGCTGGGCGGTATCTGTCGGGGAGAAGTTCGGGCCTTAAAGAAATCGAGAAGGGATACGCGCGCGCGGATGGAAGAGATATGTACGTACGTATAGCGAGGAGCGGCTCTCGGAAGCGTTGTATGTATCCGGCGCGGCGGCGTGTTATTGAATTTGAAATTTATGACTTTAATAGAGACTAAGTTGGAGGGATCGTAATTCAAAGAAGGTTGCGTGTCCGGCAGGCGTAACTGGCAGAAATCTTCTTCTTTTAACCCCCCGTTCGAGCTGACAATCCTTTCCGACGTTCTCTCTCCACCCCTTATTTCCTTGGCCTCTTTTCGTTTCGCTCCTCGAGCAGATATCCTGCCGAGACGTACCGCCGCGCCTCTAGCAACGGAAGAGGAAGAGAACGTTCAGAAGAAGAAAAAGAAGCGTCGAATGATTTAAGGGCCCGGCACCGCCACCAGCACCTCGCTTTTCCAGCCTTAGCCTCGGCGCTGGGAAACGCGTTGGACGAAAAAATATGTGAAAAAATATGGACCTTCCGGGAAAGTTTGCCGGGCCGCGATATCCCGCGCGGGACCGGAAAGTGGAACGTGGAATTCTCTCCCGCGGACCGAGTTCCGAACGCGCGAACTTGTTCGAGCAAACGAGCTCGCTATTTATGCGTCCTTGGAACTCTTAAACGCTCGTAGCCGGCTTATCCTAAAACCGACCAAGAAAACAAACCGGCCAAGAAAACAAACCGGCCAGCGAATATTCGCGAGAAATTTTCCGGGTGAAAACCGAGCCGCGGGGCTAGGTGTGGCTACGCGAACAAGCGGCGATGAAAACGCGGACGCGATCCCCGTTCATTTTCATGCATATTCGACGACGATGCCGTCGCTTAAATACAAGCGGTATCGAAAAATCGGCAACGCATTCCGGAACGAACGCGCCATTGCATCGTTAATGCAATCATTTCGAATATTCGATATCGGGATTGTTTTCATTGTCCCGCCGCGGCGCGTTGGCATAACGACGAATTAAAGGGTAATAGAGAAGCGGCTTTTGTCCCTCAATTTTATGATAAAAAAAAAAAACAGCTTCCGCGCGACCGAATCGCGTCGGGAACGAGGCTAACTCGATTATCGTTCCCCCGTTCCAATACAATTTCAGTTTATTCTCGTTACCCCGGGACTCGCGCGAAATTTCGCGTCCGACGATCCGATCGCAGCCCGCGATATTCGCTTTCGCGCGTCTCGACGATTTATTCCCGTCGAATTACCCGCGACTTAACGAGATCCAACATCTTTCGGTCAGTCCACGAGGCGAAATTCAAACTTTTTGTTGCCTGCGTTTCGCGTACGAAAATTCTAATTAACTTCCTTCCGAAACTGTCGCAGTTGCGGACTCGGCTCGGTCCGCTCTTTTGTAGTCCGATCGATGGATGAAATCTCGTTATTTCTCTTGCATCTTCTCTTGTTGTATTGTGCACGTGTATCTGTACTGCGTATTTTATTCGACTGCGTTAAAAAACTTCCTTCATTCTATGGCAAGCGTCATTCGTATCGAAAAGCATCCTTGCTTTCATCGTTTCGCAGTTTCTTTCGCTTCTTTGCGAAATCGTTTTGATCTCGTCTCTCGTTATCATCCGTTTATACTTTGTAATCGTGAAGCGAATGAAGCGTCTCCGTATTTTCCGTGGTTTCGCTATGCGGCGTTGCCCATTGGCGATCCGCGGAAGCAGAAAGAAAGCCGCCTCGTCCGATCGCGAGACTATTCATTATTCTCATTCTCCGTTGTTGTTCGATCACCGAGTTATGTATTTATCAAGCAGCCACGAGGGTACGAGCCGAGGAAAAAAGAATCGACCGTGAATATTTCTCAGACTCGGTGGTAATCTCGTTGCGCATCACGTCAAACCGGTCGGATGCACTGGCCTTTCGCGCAGAACTTCGATCGATGAAGCAAGTATCGAAAACGTTCCCTCGCGTACGTGAAACGAATCGATCGAGCGACCGCGCGCGTCCATATCTAATTTACGTGCGAGTTTCGACACGGTACGGTGCAATACTGCGCCACCGTGTGTCTACGTTCTATTCGTGTGCGTACGTTCATCGACGTTTCCGCTCGTCGTCGCTCGCTAATTAAGTAGTTCGAATCAAACGGTTCGTCGGAAGTTTTTTCGCACCGAAATTACTGCTATTCACTTATGTTTTTTCGTACGGATGGACGCGAGCACTCGTATAATCCTTAGAGCCACGTTTCGCTCGGCGGTACTCGTACGTTTCGCATTTTACTTCTTGGAAAACTCGTTAACGAGCGCGGTTGAGAAAAGAAATTTGAATATTTCTAAAACGCGCGTAAACGTGGCTGCGCGACTAACGACAACGATGCGGGGAGGGGGGGGGGTACCGGGGAGAAGCCGAGACGACAACGACGGTGAACCGTGAGTTTGCGAGCCATTAATTTCTTGGTCGAGCAGCGAACAGATTGCGGAACGAGGAAGAAAGGGATAATTAAAACCCGAACGAGCAGCGATGAAATCAGCGTGCGTACACGGATGTGTGGGAGCATAGATGTGCGCGCACGACCGCGTCCCGGGTTTCCACGGCTCTCCGTAATAACCGGCGAATTCGCTTTTGGGTAAATTGACATTTACCACTCGCCAGACAACTGCCTTCGCAACCCGTTATTACCCGCCGGAAGTGAATTACAACTACTAATTAATTTACGGAGGTGAATCCGACGAATTTGCCCGGGCTATGCGCATCGCGGCTAATAAATTGAAATCGGGGGAGCGTCTCGCGCGCGCCGCGTTCAACGTTTAAAATTACTCGTGTTTACCGTTGGAACGATAGGCTCGAATTTAACTCACGTTCGATAACTCGGTCGCGGTGGTGTGCAGCGGTGATGCTCGCCGCGTGGCAAAGAGTAAGGAGGGTCGAGTCAACAACGTTCTCCGACGAGTACAATCATTACCGCGGCTCGTTTTTTGGCTCACCATCCGCACACAACGGAAGTATACCATACAAAGAGCAACCGAGTCGAAACAATGTTACGCGATATTACCGAATTACGGGTAGAAATTGCAATGCGGATGGGTAATTCGTTCGCATAATGGGCAATTAAAATAATTCATCCTTGTTCATCCGAAATGCGTACGGGCTTACCACTTACACATGGGCGTAGTCGCGCGATTATCGCTCGTTAAATGCACGTGTATGTGTACGCACGTCGAATAAGCGCAGCAATTAAATTATGCGTAGATTGTATCCGCCGCGAAGCACGTATAGATCGTTGAGAGGTGATCGCGACTCGATTTCGTCGAGTGCTCGCAGATTTACGATTAATCGTTATCGGCGGGTCGTTCGTTCTAACGATTATGGAAAAAACTATTCTCCCTCGTTTTTGTCCAGCGGTAACCGAATCGCGAAATCGGGTCGATTTAAAAGCGGAGCCGGGATTTTTCGCTGCGTCCGAAAATCTCGCGGACGGTTACTCAACCAGCTCAACGTTTAACAGCGCCCTGTTAGCACCGAACCGGTTCCCTTATTCGCGAGGCCGTGGCACGTAGCGTACACGTAGCATGTAACGTCATACACGGTTCCCTGTGACTTGGGAAGCTCGGACCATGTTGGAAAAATCATGTCCGAAGTGCTTCGCGATAGACGAATAATTTAAAGGATTAATCGATACACACGGTATACGCGCTGTACACAAGATTCGTCAAACTAGTTACGGAATTATTGCTTTTTTCCACGTTCGATGAATATTTTAGCGCGACTATGAATAAATTAAGCGAGCTATCGCTTTTTTCGTATTCTGTATATACCCATGCTTTGCGTACACGTGCTTTGACATCGATTTCGCTTAACGACGACTGCGAAATGGTGAAATCGGTGCAAAACGATGTTCTCGAAGGTAATCTGGGCGATCTTATCCGTAACCCTTCTAATTACGGTCAACGGAGAGCGATCGTTTTCTCGCGTAGGTACGAGCCCCTCGTTCGTCTCGCTTGACGTACGATCTCGTTGATCTTCCTCTCCGCGCGTCGTCACGCGGTTTGGGTCATGAAAGTCCGAGAGCGAACGAAGGTCTAGGGTGAAACAAAAATGAGCAAATAAGTACGTACATCGGAGGGTAAATGAACGAGGACGAGGGTGGGACGCGATAAAAGCAAATAAAGCCGATAGCCGCGTCCACGGTCGATCGAGGATGCCTCTGCCGTGTTCGCGTCGTTGGTCCGTCCTGCCTGGAACTGGCTTTTAGACTAGAACTAGGTTATGCGTTATTAGAAACCGTTCTTCCAAGCCCGGGTCTCCTTCTCGTCGATGATCCCTTTTCGGAGCTTTGCTCTCACTCTTTAAACGACTCCTATCGTAAATCGATTTTTACCGGTCGATTTTAATTCCTCTCTTTTGTCCTCTCGAATCCATCGTTCGTTCGGTCAGCGAACCAGACCGATATCGCAATTGCGAATCGTTCTATTTTATAGCGGTCGCTCGGAGCACGGTTACAATTTAGTTACGGCCAGGGGAAGCAATGTGTCGTAGCACGACGGATTGAGAAATGTTAACACGCTCGGGAACATGTTACATGCAAAACAATAATGAGACACATCCGGGCGACATCAGACTTAATCGGATTCTGTTACCGAACCCATTAGTTGGCCCGTCCGAACTTGACCGAGAGATAATCGTCGCGTTGTCCGTTACGCTGCCACCGTCCGCGCGGAAAAATCGTTGCTTCCGTTCCGTGAGAAGCATTCAGTGTTCGTTTCGAATGCGCTGGCGCGCGTGAAACGCGTGAATTTACGATAACGAAGAAAAATTGCGTTGGACGTAAAAATAGTGGCCGGACGTGGACATTTTCGACGCCGACCTGTTCGTACCGTTGGCGCGTACGAGCGTTCGATTTCACCACGTCAAATCGGAGCTCGTCGACTAGAACGTATCTAATATCGGTGGCGATATCCGCGGCAGCGATGCTAGTCTTGCAACGAGGATGTCTGCAAGATCCAGTTGCGGGCGGTGGACCGAGTAAGAGCTTATCGATCCAATTTCTAGGGATCAACCTGGTGAGAGCGTTGGAACCTGGACGGTGCGCCGGTGATCGCGACTGGATTAAGGACGCTCCTTGAGACTTCGGCACGCGTCTTCTCGCACCCGTAAGCCGCTTGCGAACACCGACACACTGTGCCGCGTGCGCGTCGTCGTGGATCTCAACCCATCGCTTCCTATAATCGTATTAAGAAAACAACCGAAAAAGAAAAGTTAACGTTTCCCCCTTCTTTAATCTTCTTCTCTCTAACTGGACTTTACGTCCAAACAATTTATCGAGCAGTTTCTATTCGGCAAACGTAATCTTCGTTCGTGCTTTCGATTATCCAAATTCAATCGCGCTCGTTCCGATGGCTTCTCAAAAATAGGGATGCCAAGAAGTATAACGTACATACGTATGTACGTACGGTTTGTGGCTTTATACAGCCATGAATGGAGAATAAAGGATATAATTACCGGGGAACGACGCGTCGTTAAATATTCCGCTTCATCGGAGCGGCGAAATCTAGCCCGCTTAACAAGTATTTGGCTGCGAATACCGTGACGATTGTCATCGATCGGCCGGTATTTGCTCGTCACAGACTGTGCTACATACATCGGTCAGTCGATCGTTTCCAGCAATCGACCCTGTGGCCTGTGACTAGCTGCGTCCATGTATTCGTACATATGTACGCGGAAACGTAGCTACGCGTAGGTACTTGCCCTAACGCGCACTATTCATGCCTAATCAACCGGGCGGCCGTTGCGCTCCGGCATTTCGTTCGCAACTTTCCCGATGCGCTCTATGCAGATGGGCCCCACGTTTTCGTTCGAGACGTAACGCGCCCGTTCGTACATCTATACGTAAACCTGACAGACACATGCGACACAGAGGTTTTTCGGTGACAGGAATGGTGAACGAAGCGAAGCCCTGGGTTATGCGACGCGCAAACGTACAGCTACAAGAAAGCTTTCTGGCGGATAGGTTCTCCCGTCTCTCTGGCAAGAAAACGATTTCCCGTCGTTTCCGTCGATGGCCAACCACCATCCGACGCGGTATGCATGCCTGCTTGGCTGGCTGCCGCGATATTTTCGTCAAACGTCGAAAACGATGCGCATCGAACGAGCAAAAACCCGAGTAGGTGACGTTTCGATGGAAACGCGACGGCCGACGGTAGCGGAGCGAAGCACTTAACCCATTATAGGAAACGCGTTTCAATTTCGATTCTACCGCTTTGCGTGGGACGCGTACACACGTTCGTGTTGTTGTTCGTTACCCCAAATGCCGTGCCTCTATTTCTCTGTTATACAAGGCAAATCGACAACGATATATATCCATAAATATGAAATCCCCATGTTAAAGTCATTTAATGCACGGAAACTTTTATCGGTCGTAAATTCGCGATAAAAACGATGTAACGAGGAAGATCATTGTTTTAACCTGAAAAGATTTGCATTTAAAATGTCGTTTCATTCGGCACGATCCGACTTGTATGTTGATTCTCCTTGGATTCAGTATTTCAGTCCAGCGATTTCTACTCCGAGCGCGTATTGTGTAGCCGGTTACCCGTTTGAGATGTTCGCATCCCTTAGTCGGATGTATTCCTTCGCTCCGCGTTTCCCTCTTCTTTTTACGCGAACTATACCGAATTAACCGTACCGTTTCTCATTCCCGTGTTCCCTTTTTGTCTTTGCGACATAATTACGCGTTTGATGCCGAGCACATATCTACTTGCGATCCCCTTTGCCGCGCTCAATTTATTATTTGAAGAATTACGGAGGATTACGCGAACGGAAAGAAAGGGAGGAGAGATGGATAATAAGATGTATCATTAATCAGAGTTCCATTTATCTCGGTAATCGCGTGTGCTCCCAAAGAATAGTTGTTGCCTTCTCTCCGCGTCTGTTATTACGTATCTCGGCTTTGCGATCGCTTACGGACTTAGCTACCTGGCAATGGAAGGCCTCCGGTGGCACGTCGCGCGATAAAGCGTTTCGAATCCCTTCGGACGTTGCTTAAAGTCTACAGCATTGTTTCTCGTTTCATTCCTTTCGCCTCCTTTCCGTGACGATCGTACCCTCCAACTATATTTCTTCCGTCGCTCTTCACCCGTACGCTCTACGGATTTTCCTAAAATCTGTCTGGCTCGTGGTCTCGCGGGATAAGATCACAGAAGGAAACACCTACCACGGAGAGAAACCCGATTACGGACGCGGTTACTGGTTACCGAATATCACGACGGTCGTTAAACTTCAGCATTCGCGTTCCCTCGTTTTAATTCCGGCCAGATCCTACGCGTGTGCACGTGTACGCACGTGTACACGCGTCGTGGAAGTTCGCTCATGAAAGGACTTTTCGTCTCGTGGAATTTTCAATTTAAACCGGAATTCTCGACGTCGCGACGCGACGTGGTGCCGCGCGACGGTAAGACTCCGACCAAAGCCACCGAAAGTTTATTAACCCTAACCGGGTTTCCGCTGAATACCCGCACGAACGTGAACTCGGTCGCGTATCACCGCACGCGTGTCGCTGGCCACTCGGACCTGGATTAAGATCGGATGATCCTGGATTTTCGCGATATCCCCCGTGAAAGTCGGCTACAGAAATCCTCGTTTTTCGCGAGCCAGTGGACTACCGTGGATCGTTTCCTAAATCGGACGCATAAACTCGCGCATGATCCCGATCGCCGATATTTCCGGATCATAGTTGACTCAGGTGCGGAATATTAGGCGAGCGTTTCGCGATTCCCTTGTCGAGTAAACGATCGCGCCGCACCTACTTTTAACGGGCTATCAACCACGCGTGCATTCCGCGTGTACCTGTTTTTATTTTATTCGACGAGAAGGAGGGGCTCGGCATGATTTCACGGTTCGCCCGCGGCGCGACGGCGTGCAATGACTATGGACCACGGCCTACGGCACCACTCTGACGAGGTCTCTGCGTCAAAAGTCTCGTTGACATCGTTCCCGGCCGACTCTCTAAAAACTGATTCGCTGCTCGCCCGCTAGCTTTTGCGTGATGCGAGACGATTCTCGATTCCATAGAAACGCGTTTTTGTCCGAGAAAATGAATAACAGGAAATGTGTGGTCATCGGTTTCCCGTCGCGTTTATCAGTCGAAAGAATAAAGCTCGAGTGTCAGTCGACTTTGATCCCGCGTAAACGAATCTGCCCCGCTTTTTACAGCTGGAAATTTTCAACGAAATTTCATTTATCATAAAAAATAATCTGACGGATTCCGCGGAAAACGTATAGCGAGAAAATTGCGGTCAGCTTGAATCCTTTCTCGCATAATTTACGAGATTCATCGCGGAACGTCGTTCGTTCATACACGGGTGTATCGCGCGACCTACGGGACACAGCCCCGCGGTGTATAGATATCGATAACCCGATCGCACCGCGGATCATTAGTCACGCGCGTTCGATTCTTCGCCTCTGTCATTGGCAGCTGCACGCCGCTTTCAATTTCTCCCTTTCTTTATCCCTCGGATCCGATTGCTTGGCTGGCAATTCTTTCACGTTGGGAGCCGAGTTTCGCGGAAAGTTCGACAAAGGAATCCGCGAATTATTCGCGAACCGAGCGCGCCGCGGTATCGCCTCTTTCCGGGGTCCGGGGCTCGGCATCGTCGATCCTCCGGACGGTGTTTCCGCGAGTCTCGGGTTAATAAATCACGGTAATTACGGAGCGCCGTACGACAGTAGACGAGAGTTACGCGTCGCGCTCCCAGTCTCGAGTGAGAAGTGGATTTCAATGTTGACCCAAAAACCGTGAATGACTCACAATCGGAATGCGACGCATGGACGTGGCTGAGCTTAATGAAACGGCGCGATGGTAGAAAGGGGTATTCGATGATACTCGCACTCGACGCGCGGGTTGGCTTTTAATAAAGTCGGCGAACCGTATGCGGATTAACGCGGATCGTTCGAGATTAAGTTTATCCCCGTTACACCGCAGTACCTCGAGGTTTGATTCTGCGAGTCCGAAGCAGAAATTCATTTGGGTACAACGCCTATGCATTATCCTTGCTGGTTTCTCTGCCGAGTTTCGAATTCGTTATACTGGTGTAATTTGTTGTCGACGAGTTTGTCGGTCTGTCTGTCTGTCCTTCAGCAAAATTACGTTCGCGGTATTCCATATGTATACCGTTATCAGTATCGACCATTCGTATTTCGTAGTTGAAACATTTTTTAGGGATTCGTTCTACGCGTCAGGACGACGAAATTTTGGAAAGAAAATCAATTTGTTCAGTCCCTTTAGCCCGAGGAAACGGCGAAGAAATTGATTGTCGACCTCTCGATGACGAACGGTATCGATAACCTCCTCGAATTGTGAAAATAGGAAAAAGATCGAACACGAGCCCGTCCGAGTCTCTCTACCTTCTATCGCGAAAATTAATTCCGACGTCGACGTCTCGACGATAAGACGGGACGTCGTGGATCCGACGCCAGTCGTTTGCCAGTCGTTGCATTCGTTCGCTTCGCTGTTCACCCTTAACATCCCTGTCTCACGATAACGTCGACGAACGATAGATGCAAATCGCGAACAAGTCCCTGTCTTCGTCCGTCGTTTCCTCCGCCACGTGGTGCGACTCTCAGGCTTAAGTCTTCAACCTATAGTCTTTTGCTTTCTTCAGTGATAAACGGACGAGAAAATTAGTCGTTTAGACGTACTCGATGTACGTATTTCTGTATCGTTTATTGTTTCACTGAATTTATAAATTTTACAACGGATACTTACGGCAAACGAGAATGTACGGTTCTAGTTGTTAGGAGTAAGTAGAAGTAGAAGTAAAAGTGGGCTGTGAAAACTGCGCGGAAATACGTCAAGTGCAATTGTCGTAGTCGTCGCCGAAATGGAGACAAAGAGTACATAACGCTGTAATCACGGCAACCGTTCGCAGTTTAGTTCCTACGACGTTTACCACGCGTGCTCCTCACTCCCAGGATTAATCAGGGATCGTGAAGTAAAAATGCTATTATCTTTCTCCATTTATCAATCACAATTTACGGATTTTTACATTATGTACGCACGGCTCAGGCTCAGAAAAACTGCACCGTTGTAGGCGATCTCGCAATATATATAGTTCACGTAACGACCATGGCGCATCTCGCCTGTAACCCCTTGCCGTACCATTTACCTCGGAAAAATTCGGGCCTTGTGCATTCCCACGTCGTTTTCCGTCACTTTTCATGTTTATAGCAGACTTTGCACATTTTCGTTGGACACGAGATTATGATCATGAGCCATGATGTGTTCATATTTGGTACAAAATTCTAATCACGAGTCAGACTGGTCGTAGTACGGCAGGGGATTAAATATTGCCCACGCGGAATTGAAAAATTGGGATTCTCCGGTACATATTCCAGCCTGTTTCCTCCTGTGGAATGGTCGCGGTTTTTGAGCGCGGGATACAGACACGAAATGTCTCGGTGGTTTCTACGGTTTTCATTTTCTCCCCCGTCCTCGTAGTTGTCGCGTCGCGCTTACCAAAAAAGGGACGATTAATCTTACCGAGATATTTCGAGGGAAGCGACGTCGCATCGGTCGAATGATTAATACTCGGGTTCCGTCAACCAAGTTCCGTTCCACGATCGACTCGGACGCGAGGCTCGAGCGGCGAGTGTCCATGTACAATTCGCAGAATCATCGCGACTTATTTTCCTTCCCGTCCTCTCTAGTCACCCTTGTTCGCTCGAACACAGGGCGTAGTAAAACCAATCGTGAAAGAACGAACCCGTCTCGAGGGAAATGGCGACAACTGCGGAAGAAGTAGGGGATATATAAAAGAAGATAACTGTTTACAACGTGACTTGAAACGACGGGGTGTCGTAGTGGCAGTCGTAGAATGTCGAGGGGTAAAATTGCGTTCGCGACCGGCCTTCGGGAACCTCCACGTTACGTCGTCATCGAGCAATCCGTATTACACAGCAACGACCTAATTGCATCGAAGCGAAGTTAAGCACTGGGACTCGCGGCTACGTGATTCGTGAGATATCCACCGGCTATATCCCCGTCGTTGAATATTCCGATTGCGAGCCGTAGAAGAAAAATAGGGAAAAGAGAAAAGCGAGTCGGCGAAGGGTCGGAGGGGGCGGGAAACACCGCGAGAGAGCCGATCGATTTTCACCCGTTTAGACGCGGACGACGACTCTCGCGTTCGATGTTTGAGGGATAGAGTTCGGGTGAAAAATCGATTTTTCCGGCAGGCGCGAAGAAGAGATCGTTCCGCGCGGTAAGCGAGTCCCGTCTATGGATCTATACCGAGGGTAGAGTAAAGAAATGTTCTTCGCCATCTGCTCTCTTCGCTAGGTCGGACCGAGCTTCTTCGCCTCGGTGAATCTTGAAATCACTTTCGCGTCTATTTCACGCGGAGCTCGCGTCGCCATGAAAATTTCATTTCCATAACTCGCCACGCCACCCCCACATACGTACGCACGTGACTTCTTCAAGGGATCCTTTTAACCACGAACCCTCCCTGTTGCAGTCTCGTCCGCGTTACTTTCTCGCGTTTCACGAGCGAACGAGTACATAGCTCTATACCGGTCGATCGCCGATGTTCGTTTGGTATCGACCGAGAAATAATTAATGACGACAATTAGCAGCGTCTCGATCGGTCTAACAATTACGTCACTGACGTAGAAAGGAAGGAGGGAAAGTACAATTTCTCTTCTCTCGTTGCAGTCGCCAAGATCTATTAAAAAATCAGGTGTTCTGAAGAAGAGTTATGACGTTTTATTATATATGTACATACGTATGCGTGATCCGTTTATAAAAGCATCGTATACTCGAGCCGAAAAACAAATAGTAAACGATCGGTAAGAGATAGATAGTGAGAGGAAGAAAGAATATATGTACGCGTACTGACGTACGCTCTCGCGTATGTCCGTTTGTAGTTCCCGTTTGCATTAGTACCGGGCATCGGGCATAGAGAAGAGCGCTTCCTCGCGGACCAAATACACAGCGTTGGGGAGAAAATACCGGTACAATTTCCGCTATTAAACGGACGAGCCGCGAGCGAAACGAGTCGACGGGGGTTGTCTCTCACCCTCTCCGACTGACTCTATCCAACGGAGAGAAACTGGTGCGTGACAAACGACAAAGGGTTCCGAACCGCGACGATCGATGCGTTCCGAGCTGTGTATACGAGTAATCCGCAATAGTGCGACTCGATTTCGAAAAATATATATTCGGTGGTAACGAGACGGTATCGAACGCGATAATGGAAACACGGTGAAGTTTGCGTTGCGCCATTGGAAATCGCGAACGGCGTAAATACTCGCGTCGTCGACGCCTAGATCGACATCGACGGAACGGGTAACCGTGTGCACGTTTATACGTAGATAAACGGATACACACCTGTTCCTTTCGAGCTCGGGGCTACGTAGGCGACGCTCGCAGTCTGTGTACCGGATCTGGTTCGAACGACGCAATAATGCATCTCGTAGATGTGGAAACAAAAGTCTCTCGGCGCCTCGACCGCATACCGTACAACTTTCCGAGCTCCGACGTCTTCCACTTATTGTTAAAGCCTGAAATGTAGGACGCGCGGGAGAACGAAGAGAGAAACCGGGTGGATGGTCGAGCCGGGGCAGCTCAGCAGGCCAGGCCGGCCCAGCCCAGCCCGGAAAACGAACGGAAAAAGAGGGATGAATCCTCGGGAAAAAGAAAGGAGCCACGCGATACAGTGGAAAAAAGCACACGAGAACGAAATCAGAGGCTGTGTGCGTGTATCTACGTCCGTGCGACCGCGCGAGGCTGCGATTCTGTGCGATAAGAATATACCTACGGATTCAAGAGAGACAAAGATAGAGAAAGAGAAGGGGCGCGGGAGCGAGTAAAGAGGAAAAAAGGTTGGGGAACGAGCTTGAAAGATTTCGCATTCGGTTCAGCCCTTTTTCTCGTACTTCTTCTCGTCCGTCCGTTTCTAACTTCAACGTCTCGAAAGAGCTCTCGCGTTCTCGAATCTGCGTACACCTACTACGTTATAACGTACTCTGTTAGTACCGCGCCGCTTAAGGAAAAAAGGCTTTACCTCTCATTCTCGAGGCAAAGGAAACGTTTTAAATATTCGACCAACTGCGAGAGAGGCGCTTACCGCCGCGTACGCGCACAATTATCGCAATTGCGAGGCATACATTTGTTTTGATCGATGGTTTATAAAATTGATACACGGTTTTCCTACGAGTCCATAGAAATTATGCCCGCTAACGTTATTCTCGAGTTAAGTAAGGCTATACAGTCAATTCCAAAAGTTTATGTACTTTAGAAAAATGCATTTCCTGTAATTAAAAAGAAATCAGACGTCGGAAGAACAATACNATGCAAATTTTAAGTCACTATAATATTTCAAAAAACCCATGAATTGATTTAAAATTTTGCAGGTAGCTTTTTAATAGTAACAGGAATCTATAATAACAAATTCAACATGTTAGCATTGTTTAAGTATATAGCCTGTACATCCTTAACGAAGATTGAACGTAATTTTCATCGATCGACGTTTAATTCGAAACGCGAACGGTGCGTCCCGTGCGATTCGGACGAATCGATACGGATTTCGAGCCGAATCCTCCGTTCGACGACGGGTCACTGGTCATTAAAAATTGGTTAACTTTCGGCGAAATGTTAAATGGGACACGGGTATACGATTCGAGTGACGCACATCCCGTGAAGCGAATGACGCCGAAAAATCTAATTGCAGTCGATATAAAGGGGATTAACATAACGCTCGATAATTGTCCAAACTGGCGAAATGTTGAACGCGACACGATGAACGTGAGCCAAGTAATACGTACGTACATAGATAGTACATACCTAGGACGGTATCGGTCACAGACGCGAGGTACCAATCGTTATTTTCCCATATTGAGATATGTACGCAGCGTTTCGTTGTACGTTCATCTATCCGCGCGCGTTTGTACAATATATTTTTTTCCAGCGTTGCTCGCTGGCGAGCGACAAGCGGACCGCGAAAACAACGAAATTACCGAGAACCGAATTAAACCGTTCGTTCCGATCGCTCTCTCCCTCCCTATCTTTTTCGCCCACGGCTCGTCAATTATTACGTAGTTCTGTAATCAAAGGCAGCGCGATTTCCAATTCTCGTAACTCACTCGTCGTCGTGTCGTGGAAAAACTGCCATTACTTTGATTAACCGTCATACTTTTTCTAGACGTCCCGACGCTCGCTACGAATTCAATCGGCGCTCCGCTTTTGTCTAGACCGTCGCTTTTCGTTTTCGGACCTCCGCGACCGATCGGATACGATTGGTTCGATCGGGAACGTTATGCCTCCCTTCTCGATATTTCACCGAACACGTTTTTTTAACGAATCGAACAGAGAGCATTCTCTGGCAATCATTCTATCAACCACGAGATTTCATCGACTATAAACTACGCGCTCCCATTTGCTAATCATCTTCGATTTTTCTTCGTTAAAGAAGATATAACTTGCGCGGATCTCGTGTGAGTTTATTTCTGCGACGATCGATCGATCGACTATAAAACGCGGACTCCACGGTGTCCGTTAACCAACCGTAGCTGCGTGAAGCGGCAAATGAACGCGCGAAAAGCGGGAGTAAACAAATTTATCGTAGGTAGACCGTAGACTCTGAGCGTGAACGTACGCGGCTCGTAGATCGCGGATCGAGCGATCGAGTGTACCGCGCGCGTCGATCGACGCACGGGTTAGCAGCCACTTTTGATTATATCTATGCATACTTAATGCGCGTTCATAATGCAGAGCGGTGCCAGAACGCTGCGTGTCGTTTGAGGCTGCAAATTACCGCGGCTATTCTGGCCATTCCGGCCATTTCGGCCGCTCGGGATATTCGCAAGACCGAACGCAACACCGGAACGTTGACAGATACCCGTTAATGCTATTCATGGCCGCAGATATCCACCCACGGACCCACGGCGGCGACGTCGTCGTTGTCGCGCACAAATTTTGTTAACCGTGCACAATCTCTCCCGACACTCGCGTTCAAATTTCTCTCGGCCAAAAGTCTTTCTCCGATAAACTTCCGCGACGTCTGTCTCGTTCGCCTCGTCGCTTTTTTTACGAGACTCGAACCGATTTCACCGAGTGTCAGTCAAATCTGCGCTCGATACTCGGTGGACGATCGAGAAGCAACGTACGAATTTGCGAATCGTATGACTGAACGAGAACCGCAACGAGAGATTCTATCGCACGCGCAAAGCTCGAGCAGTGAACACCTGTTGGCAACCGCGAATTCCAGATGCGAGGAATATTAGCAATTAGCGGAGCAAGGATGATCGCGGCTTATGAATATTTCAGAACGGATACTCGGGGGCCTCGGGGCTCCGACGCGACGCGTCGCGACAAAGGAATCTCGAGAGCTAGCAAATTTGCAAGCTACATACGTAGGTAGGTATGTACTTGGGAATAGTTACAGATTTGGTGCGCCGCAACGACCGTCACGATATGCCTAGACTTTAGCGTTTAACGTTCGCCGGAACTAACTGTGACATTTTATGTATTCGCATCGCGTACGTGTAAATGTTGAAATTAAATGAAGAAGTCCGTGACGCAGTGAGGTGAGGAGAGAGCGGGAAGGCGATTTGGAGAGGGCGGTCGCCCACGCGTCACCGTGAAGAGTCCAACGAGAATCGTGACAGCACGCGAAGTACCGCTGGAAGAGGTCCGATTTAAGGAAGCATCCCGGAAGCCAGGAAACAGAGATTGCTCTCAGGTTGAAGACTGTCGGCGCCGGCGAGCAGATCTTTTTAGTCGTTCGTTCCGAGGAAGGAAAGAAGAAGGGAGCAAGAGAGCGAACGCTGCCAAGCCGGAGGATCGCGGAAGGATCGCGGCTCTTGAGAGTCGTGCATCTGTTTCGCGCTTTGCATAATACGTATTCCCTTTGGAAATCGTTCACTGGAACTGAAAGCAGTTTTCTCAGCATTGTCTGCCAGAGATCGCGTTTTGGGCCTATTTTTATGGAATGTGAGATCGCGCCTTTCGAAAAGTTTCCGAACTTCGGTGAACTATGGTACGCGTCCTGAACGTTAACATCCGGTCAATCGTTGCGAATCCTATGAAACGGAGTCTGCCGATCGATTGAACTCGGATTCACGGCGATTTTTATTATTTATATTGCAGCTTTGCGAAGTTGCGTATCGCGAAAATGAAAGCACCCGGAGAAACGCGTTAGTATTGCGAACGCGTTCACAAAGAGCGTAGATCACAGATCTGCGATGAGTCAGTCGGCACAGAAGAGTCCCATTCGATAGCCGACAGATCATATCGGAACAGAACGTAACGATGACACGGTCACTAGGAAAAATAAACAGCTCGCTTCCGTTTCGTGAGTTTTGCTTCAATTTTCCGGCTCGGATTGATCGCACAGATCGTTTCAAAACGGGATTAAAAATTCGCGTACCTTTATTCGATTGAAGGAAAGCTCGCGCTGCGTCATGCCGAGAAAGGTATGCGTCGAACGCGTTCTAAAAACAGAGGCTATCGATTAGAAGAATGAAGCGTATATGGAAACGCAAATAGCAACGAAGCGGACGTGAGAGAGAGAGAGCTCGGAAACCGAGAGAAAAATATTCTCGTTCGAGTCGATTGATCCGTATACCTGCTCGAATAGACGAAAAGATATAAAAAAAAAAAGGGAAGAATCAGATACCGGTGACGACAGCGAAAATGATTCGAACGTTGAATCAGGTCTGGGCTTACGCGTAGTTATGCTTATGTACACCTGCGCGCGTGTACTGACTTGTGTACGCTCGTGTATCGCCGGAGCGTAAACGCGGACGGATTCCTTTGGGATCCCAGTCTGGATTCGATTCTTTGTCGATTCTTCGCGGTTCTCCAGCGCGTGATCGTACATCCATTTTCCTAAGGTTGTACAATTCTTCGAAGAAAGCGACGCATACGTTAAATCGATGCGCGTTCCCTCTTTCTTCTCCTTTCCGCGAGATTTCTCTTTAAGAGAGAGTTTCCATTGGAATACGGAACGACTACGAAAACAGGAGAATTATCCAGCGAAGAGTCGCCCGAGCGGAACCAAGGGTAGCCGACTCGGTGCGATGCGATGCGCGTGGATGTGGTCAAAATTAATCATATTGCGCGCGAACGATTTAGCCGCTTCTCGCTTTTCGCATCGAATATGGAATATGGATCATCGAAATCACGTGCGCGTATTGCGCTGTTAATGAGACGCGAGGCAGAGACAAAAGTGCATAAACGCGCGCATATTCGATCATCGCGATGCTAATTTATGCGTCGCGATTCGCGACACGCGATGCGCCGAAACCATCCACCGATGAAGCGCCCGGATTGAATTATAAATATAGTGCATTTGGCGTACGAGCGAGGAACGAACTGCTGCGGACGCGAGCCATTAATAAAACGAAATTCATCGACCACGTTCCGTAAGCTTTTGTACCAAAATTTACCTAATTAGTTCCCGCTAGAGGCCGACGTTCCGCGAAGCCCCGAGATGAAACCGCGCCGAGCGCTCTCTCGCCCGTAGATGGATGCTTCATCTGCCAGAATCCGGATTAGAGGAAAAGCGTAGAATGAAAAGTAAAAAAAGATGACGCGTTTAATCGTAGTATTTAGCGGAGTTGTATTTCAGGACGATTTCGCGATGGTTCCCTCATTTCCAGCAAAACTCGCATGCTCGCTGTTTACACGCCGTTTGTCCGGACGCGTCGCGCTGGGAGACTCTCGAGACGCGAACGCGCGAGTATATTTCCCGGAGTAAACGTACGCGACGCGAGATCAAAATAATTTATAACACGTCCATTCGAATCATCGTTTCGCCGTCAAATACCTCGTCCACGATCCGTTCTAGCGAACGCTCGATGCCGCCATCGCGAGGCTAAACGTTTAAAACGCGCCCTCGCTCTTTCGAACTGTACGTACCTCGGGCGCTTTGCGCGGTTTTCGGTCGCGTTGCCGCGTTTAATTCTCTTTTCGATTTCACGGTAGGTTGGACCAGTGAAACGTGGTTTCCGGTGTGCCACCGTGCCGCTTACTCTTATTCTCACTCGTTAACTAAACGAGACCTCGGTAAAGCCGCTTTTGCTCGAGTGCGGCTCGACGCAGTCGGAAAATCAAAACGGAGAAGTAAGTAGGCCGGTGAAAAACTGGCCGGTTCCTTTCGTACTTCGGCTCCACGCGTCTCGCCCCTCGTTTCGTTTCACGCGCTCGTTCCCCGTCGTACTCGCCGGTCGATAGGCCAGAGGTCGCGACAGCTTTTTCGCGAACCTACCGATTACGTAATTATCCAGTGGAATCAAACATTTGACGGAGACGAAGCATAAGCGACAGGTCGTTCCTTAGACGAGTTGGACGTTGGAGCTCGTCTAATTTGAAGGACGTCGGTAACGACGCCCCGACGGCGTCAAGTGTTTCGGCTTTCATCGAAGTCTAGCAACCCCGTTACGCATCTTTCCCGGATAAAGAAAGCAATTTCCTCGGTTTTACCGTAATTACACGGGCCCGTTTACTCGCAAGAATGAGTTGAAAGGAAACACGCACGGAATGGTTGATCAACGAAACGGAAAACGACGCTGCTCTCGTTAACGAAGGCATGGAGTGGCACGGTTTCGCTTTTCCGCAGCCAGAAAACGTTCGCAGACGTTGCCCTCCGGTGCGGCAACGCGATCCGGGAACTCGTTCTGGACGGGAAACCTCGGTGGGTATCGAATCGCGAGGGGAACAAAACCGGAAGAAAACAGGGTGTGGCCCGGCTAATGGTCGACGGAAAAAGAGAGGAGACGGAGAAGGCGAGGAACTGTACGGAACCGAGTGGACGCGGACGGCTACCGGGTCGTCGAGTCGGTCGGCGGTCGGTTCGTAAAACAAACTGTCGCTCCGCGCGAAGTGGATGCTTTTAGCCTTTAGCTGTAGCCCGTAGCCCGCGAAGCGGCGCGGCGTGGCGTGAAGCGTAGGGATTGAATTTCTTGCGGTCGCGGTCGTGTCCGTTTCCGTTTCGCCGTTCTCTAACAAAAACGGAATTTAAAATTGACCCGGACAAAAAACAGATTGCCCGAAATGCGTCGGCTGAACGGCGCTTTCCATTGGATCCCATTCGAGATTCTCTCTTTCTCTTTCTCTCTTTCTCTCTCTCGCTTTCTTTTGTACACGTTTGCACGGATATACTCGGAGAAGAGAAGTAGGTTCGATTACTCTTCGGACGCGACGGCAATTAGGTCCGTCCATCGCGTCGTAGAAAAACCGAAACGTTGCGCGTACGTAACTAGCCAGTCGGCCGCGCATAGAAGCGTCCGAAACTCGTAAACGAGACCGCGGAATCGATTCGGTTCCTTTTCTTTCGTGGATTTCCAGCGACCGTTAACCGACGATTTATGCCGGGATTGCGCAATTTTCGTGTCGCGAACTGCGCACGGGATGGTAATCGGAAGCTTATCGCGGAAACTCGCCGCGGAATTTCGAGTCGGTTACGAATCCGAAGATACCCGTTGCAGCGCGTGTCGGTGAATATTTTACGACGGGAGAGCTGCCGCCCGCGTTGTTCGAAACGGTGACATTGTTGGTCGTATTTCAAGAACGGAACGAGCTACGTCCCGCTTTCAGTTTTTAATGCCTCGTAAAGAGAACCTTTATGAGAACTTTTTCATTTTCACGAGCGCGGCCGCGTTCCGCTACTACGACAACGATCGTGACTGTGCAGGCTGCTGCGGCAGCGATCGCCGCCCGACTCTTACGGTCTATTATACGTCCGATCGGAAATTCATCGTCGCCCCATTGTCCGGTGCGACGCGCGACGCTTAAAGCGGAAGGCGCGGTTAATGAAATCCGTCTGCGGCTGATCCAGACGGATGCGCGAATCTAATTTATAAGCGGGATATAAGCGTCGGGTGAAAGAATTTTTCATCAATGCGGCGAAACAGTGGAGCCGCGGGTTTGCCCGCTGCTGTGGTCCATCGATACCGAAGCCTAGAAATCGCGGAGCCACGATCTCGACCTTAATCGAAATTTTAATGAAAAGATCACAAAGTTACTGACTGCCGCGGCAATCGTGAGAAAAATGGGGAAACGTAGCACCGTCGCGTCGAGGGTCTTCCTCGGAAAGCTCGGAAAGAGCCCGGGCTCGAGAAGGAAACTTACCATGAAATCCCCGGTTATTACGTTAATTGTCTGCCACTTTTTTATCGTTTCGAAATTGAAATTATCCCAAAGTATCTACATATCGCGAACGTATTTTTTTACGAATCCTGACTCTTCCAATTTTGATCAGGCGATGAACGAGAGCGCACGTTTCCATAGCTGTCGAGTGAGCGAGAAGGAGAGGCAGCGCTGTCCGACGGTTCTCTCTCGCGGGCGAAAGATTGAAGGAGATTGGTGGAACGTGCCGAACGTCTGGTCCCCACGGTGAATCGATGCTACGCGACGCGGCGACGACGCGCCGGGTGGATTCGTAAATTCACCGTGAAATCTTCTGCAAACGGTAGTAGGGTAACTCATTTCCGTTTCATCGGGAGTTCCTTTTGAATTAAAAGAGCTCGGACGGGTTGGCGAAACGATAGCTGGCAAAAGTAGCGGGGGAGCGAAGAGGACGCCGGATTAATTAACGTAACGTAATTACGTTCCGCATTGTGAGAGTCGCGACACTTCGAGAGTCCGACAGGAAGACGGACGAGAAACGAGAAACTTGAGACGTCGAGCCGATGAATCGCCACCGGTGCCATTTCACTCTTCCCCGAACCGAACGGAACATTTTTCATCGGTACGATTAAATATCGTTGTCTCGCGCGGCAGATGTCTTACCTAAAAATCGAGAAGTCCGTCGGAACGTAGAAACGCGGACGAGAATCGAACGAACGCGTCGCTCTAAACGAAGTATGAATTCCTATGTTTCTGAGCGACTGACCGAGGGAGCGCGACTTCGGGAATACTTTCTATCGAACGGAGAGTGGAGAGGCCGAGAAAGAAAGAGATTAGGTCCCGTCGACGCGAAGGCGATCGTTCGTCGGATATTGGGTAGGGCCGGCGATAAAGCAATTCTCATCGCGGGCGCGTAGCAAAAACGAAGATCTTCGTCCTTCTTTTTCCCTCTTCGCCTCGAGCCGTCGGGCAGTCGCGATCGCCGGACTCCGAAGATTTACCGTCCGCTCTGGATTTTCCTCCGCGAGCGAAATTCAAAAAGTTGAAGGCGGTACGGAGCGCACGATCGAATCGTTCCGATGGATTTATTTCGCCAACAGGTGGATTAAATCGCGCTAAATCTTCGCCCGAGCGAACTATCCCGCTACGGATTAGATCGTAGAATCAATTACGAAACGTTATTAAAATCTGGTGGAATTATCGGATTCCTCTTTTTCTCGATGTTCCCGTCATTTCGTGTACAACGTGGAAGGGCCTAACGTAGGCACTCGCGATTATTCAAATCGATACGAACACCCTTAATCGTTATTTGCGGCGTGGGTTATTTACATCGTAATTAGATTTCGTACAACAATTGTTGTCGCGTTAATTGAAATCATACGGTATTACGTATTCAATTTTCTGCTCCACTGAGCGCAGACTGATCGACGAGAAAACGTCCGACGCCTACGGTGAAACATTGAATCGTCGCGTCGAATCGATCGGATCACGAGTCTCGCGAAACGAGAGGAGGTGAAAAATTCATGAATCGCCGAAAATCGTCGACGTCAATGAGAGGATTTGTTCTACGTCCGGGAAGATGTTTATCTCGTTTACCAAATTTACCAAATTTGCACGTGCGCGTGTACGTGTACATACTGCATGCGTATCACGATAAACGCTCCTCTACGTGATAATGATGGGGCAGCAGGTCGGTTCAAAATACGCTATAACGCGAACATCTGCACGCGATGCCGTTCCATGGCGTCGTCGTACCCTATTACGATTACTATAACATTGTACTTACCGCGCTCTCTACAAAGCATAACCTGGTTATCCGTCCGATGGGATACGCGACGGGAACTGGACATGGGTGGCTTGGCGGTGGTTACCCTACGATTACGCACGCTGGTCTCTGGTCCGCTCGCATCCTCGTTACGCGTGGAGAGCAGGCTTTCGCTTGCGGCTTACGATTTTGCCTGGCAATCCCAGTACCACTCTTTGTCATGTATTTTTTCTCGTGCGGTTCGCCCGTTTCTATTATGGAAAACCGTGTTTCGAAATAACCGATTGGTAGCGAAATTCGAATTTCGTTCTTTTTTTTTACGATCCTTGATAATAGGTAACAGGAGCAGGGGTGAAGCCGATGGACAACGGTTTAACGCGGTGGTGCACCGAGTGGAAATCTGTAAAACGATTAATGGAAACGTCGGTAATGTTAATCGAATTTTTCGATCGAAATTGATTGTCGTGCGGTGGCAACTAATTCTGCGAAAATAGAATATCTGTCGCACGATCGATGACTCGATTATTGGGACGTTGATGAAGTTTCGGCTAATCGAGCGCGTCCCGCATTTCCCGTTTCGAAAATGAAGCGAAAGCGGCCCGTCGCGAAACGGGAAGCGTTCGACGATTTTAATCGTCAGTTCTCGCGAACGTTTCTTTTTACGTCAGCGCCTCGATAATTTAGCGTAAATACGTATATTTGGCGCATAAATCAGCGATCCGCTTATAATTGCGTTCGTAATGCTTACGACATAAATTGGCTGTACACTGTACGCCGTCGGATAATTATAATTGGGATCGAGAGCGCATATTTACGTACATTATAATTAGTATATTTTCTGGTCCGGTTCCACGCATCGTCGCGTAATTCCGGTTGTAATTATTGCCCGTTATGTTTATGCAAGATTACTTTGAAATAATGAATAAACGAGAGATCCATCGAATCGATCGGCCGCGAATGTCCTATCGGTGTATAGCTCGTCGGAACGGATCGACGGCTATCATGCTCCGCTTTTGCTTTAGCCGAAAATACGTAGCACGTTATTCGACCAAACGACACCGAGCCGCTCTCCATAGTTTATTTCCAAGCAGTGGCAGGTCTTCGATCCAAGGATGTAATTTACGAAACGTTTTCAGTATCTAAATTCTCGATTTGGAAACAATTTATTTCGTTCGGAACCGTGGGCTGGACATGGGTGTGGGTGAATAAATCAAACGGACACACGGTCCTACAGTACCGGAACGTACCGTAAGTACGACGAGTCTTTCGATCCGGTCAATTGTAAGGACACGAATTTAAGTTTTCATCTCGTCGATTCATAATTTAATTTGACAGAAAGAAATACTCACATAGTTGTAAATCTTTTATTGTTCGACCCTTCTGTCTAGACATTCATACAGGGTGGAACGTGTATTTATACAATAAGTATACATATGTATAACGATATATCGTGGATCGCGAATACGTATTTCGACACGCTGCTTCGCTCAGTTCGAACTTGTTTAACTTCCGATGCAGCTGCGATATCTTAACCTGGCAGGCACTTCTCTATACATACTCCGTATTCTATACTCTATAATCTAGCAGTATTTACACGATCGACCATTGCGCTCCCAATAGCGTTAACAAAATTATTGTACAATCACGCGAATGTCGATTATCGTAACATAATACTAACGTTCGTCTACGTTTTAAGTAACGATACGTACACCGAGTAACAAACAGGTAGTGGAACGATGGTCTCGTAGAGGACTTAATGTCCAGGTACAGCATTTCTGGAAATTGTGTAAAATCACCTGAATACTTCCTTACTCATTGTCAGAGATCATCGGACTGTCTACGTATTTTACAACCTAAGCTGATATCTACATGGCACTTCCCGGTGACCACGCGTGGTACGCGGGTGTATAAAAATATGAATACATTTGTAGTCCGCGTCGTGTGCTTCCCTCCGTGCGAAGCTATCAGAGACGGTCGTGCGTGTCGATCTCCACTCTTTGCAAGAGATCCGGCTCTGAGAAACGATACGAAAGGGAAGTTTAGTGAAAATAATTTCGAACGAAGCAGCCGTTCATAAAAAGAACTAAAGTTTACCGTTTCGATTTTCTTCGACGTAGAGACTCGCCCTTTGAGAACGCCTGTTATCGGTCGACGAGTATCTGATCCTTGGCTCGATCCTTTGAGCAGACACGTACGTGGGTGTGGTAAAATCGTCTGGGCCGTCTTTGACGGGAGACGCTGTCCTTCGCCTGCAGATCGCCAGTCCGATGATCACTCCGATACCGATCAGGATCAAAGCGACCGCACCTTCGACCCGAAATATCCGTCGACGTTAATGGCGCTCGAAATTCTCTGCTATACACTGTTCTCTGATACCATATATATACGTAGAGAAAGAGAGAGAACTGGGACGCGAGCGGGAAAGTTTCATTCTTACATTAAATTTGAAAATCCAAGGATTGTACCTATACCTGCGAGGGCGACCACGATGATCACGTTTTCGGAGCTAGCCTCTGGTAGCGCCTTTTTCAAATCCTCAAGGAACAGTCCGTTCCTCTCGATCGTGTTGGTGATAGATTCGGTGACTTTGACGTGCCTCAGTAACGCCGGCTCGCTCCTTCCTCTTCCGTTCACGGCGTACACGTACAGAGTGTAATCGAATCCAGGTTCAAGGCCGTGCAATTGAAAGTTAGGTCTCGGATTACTTTCCCGGTATATAGCCGGCACTTCCCCGACCGTGCCTTGATCGCTCTGAGGCACGTGCAACGTGGACGGATTCGACGCGACCGCGGGGCTTCCAACGATCCCTCGAACTTCCAGCAAAAAGTATTGCGGCGAACCGCCGTCCGCGCCGGGCACGCAAATCACTTCCAGCCACGCGCTCGCGTTACGCAGCGAACAGTCCGTAGGTGGTTGAGGGGGATCTGCGAATCGGAAAGTTCAGGGCGTTAGTCGTATGGGAGACGGGAATTCTTTCATCGATTTTCGTCGACGCTGGTGGACGCGTACTTCCGGGCACGATATCGAATATGCAGGGTATCCTTTGTCTGCCGACGCTGTTGCTGGCCCAGCAAGCGAGAGTCCCGAAATCGGTATCGACGGTAGGAATGTATTCGAGAACGCTGACGAGCCCGTTGTTCCGAGCTCTGGAGTTCGGCATCGGCAACACGTCACCGAGCGTCCCGTTGTACGTCCACGAGAATCTCACCGCGTCGCTTGGCATCGCGTCGACCTCGCAACGCAACGAAACCGCTTCGCGACGACCGACCGTGATCACGCGACGCTCGTAACCCGGTCTACATCTAGGCGCGTCTGTCCGATAAAACACACACGTTAAATCCCCGTTCGGCTGTCTGTGTGGAAGAAAACGTGAGAACACTTGCATTTCATGGGAATGAAGATCGGTGAACTGCGACCTTCTCCCACTGAATTGATCGCCTCGCAGGAGTACTCGCCGGCGTGCGCCAAAGTAAGCACCCTCAGCGTCAATGTGTTCGAGGCGATCAGCGTCCCAATGGCCACGTTGTGCTCCAATCGATCGCCCTGCAACGCGATAAATTTTATAGCAGCTATTATTCTCGCGTTGGATCGAACGGATAAACGATCGTGCAGAGTAATTAGCATCGAGATGAGCAACGAAATTCGTCGAACGAATTAACCCTCGTAAAATCGTTTTCTTACCTCGTGGTACCATACGATGGTCGTGGGAGGTGGATTGCTCTCCGCGTTGCATATCAATTTCAGATCGTCCCCTTCTCTGAGCGTGTCCAAAACGTAACCTGTAGCCAGTTCGATGGAAACTACAGGCGCGTCTAGATACAAAAAAAGGATGTTACGGATGTTACATGCTCGTTCCAAAACGGATAGGCGATCGGGGAATAAGGAAACGGGTGGAACACTCACAGGCAACGTTCAAGACCTTGGTCTGTTCGAGGACCCCGCCGGGAAATCTCGGGTTTTCGGCCCTGCAGGTTAATTCCTTGCCGTCGTCGTCTCTGCCGAGGGCAAGAGCCAGCTTGCTGACCGTAGAATTGCTTCTCTGAATCGTCGACGCGTTCGGGTCGCCTATCGCGCGTCCTCCCAGACTCCAAACGATTCTCGCGGCCGGAGAACTTCCCCAAGTTTCGCAACGTGCCGCGATCGGACGCCCCGCGTGTATTTGATTCTCGTTCAAGACGATCTTCACGATCGCTGGTTTCACTGCGAATCAGATCCCGTATTCTTTTGTCGTTCCCTTCGATAGTTCCGCGTCGAGCGCAAAAAAAGTGACGTGGAAACGCCTGGCCACGGTTGGACCGAGCCGGGCCGAAAATATACTGGGGGGTCGAAAAAGAGCCACGTGCTCGCCAACGGAACCCGCGTATTTTTACTTTCATATACGATTCCACGAAATACGACTTTGAGGCGTCAAAGCGGTTAAAGAGGTCCGCGCGAAATCGTTGGAATTCGTATCTCTTTTTTCGCGCAGGACATTCGGATGTATAAAAACAGTAGCAAGATTTCTTGCCACGCGCGACGTTCGTATCTTTTAAGGATGTATTGACTATACGCATAGTCAATACCAAAAGTTTATGTACCTTAGAAAAACGGATTTCCTATAATTAAAAAGAAATCAGACGTCGGAAGAATAATGCTAATAA
>NW_017167384.1:378977-464341 GCF_001652005.2 Ceratina calcarata | reverse complement strand
ATTTAACATGCCAGCATTGTTTAAGTATATGTATAGCCTATACATCCTTGAGGGATAAAACAATTAGTCACTCGCGATCATTTTTAACGCCCGTTGAAATTCGAAGAAACGAACCTTGGCTAAACTCGAGTTCGTTCTATTTCATTCTCGCCAGATGTTGACCTTTCGCAGTTCACTATGATCGGTAATTTTCTCGTTCAAAGCAGTGTACCTACGTACTACAAAACGTCTTTCTTACGTGCGAACGTATCCGACCGCGTTTAATCGTTGCGGAAATGAGAAAAGCGAGAAGAGAGTCTGAGCGCGACTATGTACTTACGGTAAATGTCTAATGGTACTTCGCGGACAATCGGAGCAGGCATCATCGGCGATTGAACTCTGCATTCGAGCTTCGTACCCCATAACGATCTCGCCACCTTGTCGATGAACAGGTGGTTCACTGTGAATTTGCTGGGCGGTCCGATGGAGACGGTATCGACGACACCGTCCAATAGCTCACCATCCTTCCACCACGTTACGGTAGGCTTTGGCCTTCCTGAAAGAAACGGCGTTGTCCGTGGAACGTCTGAAATCCCAGGTCGTCCGTCTGGACAGAATGGGATATGAATAAAAGAAAAGATGAAATTTACCACCGGATACTTGACAAGTTAACGCGAGATTGTAACCCTCCAAGAAGGGGCCGGCGATTGCTTTCACTTCGTGTCCCTGGGCGTTGTATATCACGGGCTGCGACGGTACCTCTGAACGACAAATAGAACACAAATTGGTCGCGTCTGTCCGGCGATTTCCGATCTCCGAAAATACGTGCCATGGGTACTCACCGATAAGCGTCAGATTCACGCGGAAGTTTCTCGTCGGGGAATCGACGAAATCTACCCTACATCTGAAGATTCCCTGATCTTTGTACGTGACCTTGGTAACCTTTAGCTTGGCCCGATGTCCATCGCCGATTTGAAAGTAAGTCCTCTTGCCGAGATCGTCGCTGACGGCCCAGTGGATCGCGGAAGCGGGATCACCATTTCTCGCGTCCAAGCTGCTCGACAGAGAAACTGGGGTAATGTTTCGAGTTTTTTTATTTCGCGATCGACGATAAAACGGCAACGGGGTTACTCGGTTACGCAAGCAACCGAATGCTCGGATCGACTCGGACGGGCTGACGATACGCTGTTTCCGGGTCCGAAGAACACGGTAAACATCGCGTCGACAGGCCAAGAACCCCCCGCTGGCCAATTTCATCGTGACTAACTCTAGCATGCTCGTCTATTTGCGGAGAAAAAAAGGGTAGTTGGCAAACGCGCGGTCAGCGAATTTAGATTCGACGCGACCCACGGTTGACCGTTGCGCAATGTCGAGGAGGAGGAAATCGCTCCGCGACGACGCGCGACGAGGACGAAGAAACCGATCCGCGTACGATTTTCTTAAAATTGCCAAATTTTCTTCGCATCCTCATTACCATTTCGCGGAAAGCAGAAGAAAAAATTCGATAATCTCCGATCCTCACCTGCCTTTGCTCATACGAGTTACGACTCTCTCTCGCCGTCTATGTTACAGTTTTTCGGTTGCCTCCGGAACCACGCGTTTCGTTCTGTTTTAAGGCAGGGTTTCGTAATCGTGCTTTGGGTTTGGAGGCGAGCACAGCGATACCAGCAATTAATGGCAGTTGGCCCTAATACCGTAACGGGAACGTACTGTTTTACGGGCGGACTCCCGGTTCCCAGATACGTAAACCAACGCGCGTGGCGTTTACACGTATTTGTTAATACGAAACGACGATCGACCGCTCTATTTCTAGAAGCTCGTCGGTATTAAGGAATTCCACGGTTTGATGCCAATGTGAACCTCGGAGATTTCCTCGGTTTATTTACGTTTCACGGTACCGCGATCTACCTCAATTCCACTTTCGTTCAGACGATAAATTCGGACGAAAACGAGAGATAATTTTAATAACCCCGGTTCATTGGCATACGGACGAGCGTACGTATTTAGGTGCGCGTACTCGTACATCGAGGGTAGCTGCTTATTTTCGGCGAAGCTCATCGGTCGCGTAGTACAATAGAGAGAAGGGTGAAGATAGATATTTCCGAGGCTCGTCTCTCGAGATATTTCGAGATACGAACACATAGATCTCGAAACAATGGCAACTGCGGGAGCGCGTTCTTATTAGGTTCTTCGTTATAAAACGATTCGTCTTCTGTGCAAATGGGAAAGCTCAGCGCGAATGATAAAAATCTATTAAACTCTGTAGCCCCAGTGGCGGCGGTCGTAGAGAAGGAAGTAGATTTACCTGTAAAGCGGAATCCCAGCGGTGTCTTTGAACCAGAGCACCATGCTGACGGAGTCGTTGGGCGTTGGAGGAGTTATATCGCATGGCAGTTCGACGTCCTCGCCCTCAGCGCCCCATACCAACTTGAGCGGTGCTGTAAGAGCGTAAGTCGTAGGCCCTTAAAAAAATCCGTACAGAGGAATAGACATCGTTATCGAGATTAGGTTAGTTCGCAAAAAAAGAGCTAAGTTGCCAGCTCGTTAAGGGGTGCCACCGCACCTAGTAGCGAAGAAACGTCACTAATGAAGCGAACCCTTGCTACAGAGATCCGTCTGACTAATTCCACAAGCACGACGCCACTATCCACTGACCACGCGCGTCTTTCCCGCGAGCGTTCTTTCCTCGCTATTCCGCTCGTTACATCCGGCTCAAAGAAACCGGTCTGAGTACCGGGTGCGCGATTAAAATGAGATTTCGTGCTACGAGAATTTTAAAAATCAGAATCTCCAACAGTCGATTACTCGTTACCACGAAACGAGAAAATACGCATCGCGTAAGAAGGCGTAGGCGAAACGGAAGATGCAACCGTTGCCAAAAGAGAACGACCGAATTATCAATGGCATACCGCTGTGTGCATTAACACCGGTTCCCACGCGAGTATACCTGCCAGAACGCGACGCGTAGTTTCTCGTGTTTCCCAAAACTGTGGCAGTCCGAAAATGAAAAATTGTCAATGATCGAAAAGGAGAGATTAAACTGGACGCGATACCGCTCGCCCCCGCGGTCCATTCTTCGTTCGTTTCCCCGTCGGCGTACTCGATTTTCCATCGTTCCAACCTCGTATAGCTTTTTCGTGTTCGCAGTACGCGGTGCGGCACGGCTTAACGCGACGCTGAAAGGCGAACGGCCAGCGTAGTTTGTCTTCTCGACAAACCGTTTCGGCGCTACGCTGAAAACGCGACCCCGCGCTTCGATTTACACACGAACAAGTCTCCGTGTACGTATTCGCGAATCAAAGCCGTCCGAATAGGAGTTACGCGAATCGAACCTTTCTTGGCAACTATCAACGAGATTAAGAGTTCGATTTTCTACGGGCCGAACGAACTCGGCCAAAATCGATGTGTCGTCGGTGGAGCGTGTTTCGAAATACAGCTCTAAACGCGAATGCGGGCCAAACCTTCGACCGCGATCGGGACTCCCTTTGAACATCATTCTCCTCGCATACGTATGGATATCGTTGCATCTCGGAATAGAATTCCTATGTCCGACGGGAATCAATAAAGGTTCGAATAAAAAAAAAATAAAGAAAGGAGCTAAGAAGAAAGAAAGAATGAATCGAGTACACCGTTATGTAAATAATGTTCGCGCGAAGGGTAACCCTCGTTATTTCTGTATCGCGTTCATTGGGAACCGCGCTTCCGCCGAGTCGTCTATTTTCGTGTCCCCGATCTCCGTTTCTTCCAGTCACCCACTCCTCCCTCCCTCCGTACGTTAAAAACTCTACGCCCGATTCGGAATCCATTTCTCGCGAATCGAGCTCGCGGTCGATCTAAAAATGATCGTTAGAATAATTTATGAGAACAGAGAACGACGATACTATTAACATCCAGAGACGTCGAGCTCGAGGCTTCATCTCCTCGCCTCCGCGTTCCCCTACCGCGGATGGAATTCCGCTACCAATGTGGAATTAATTACGAGTTCTTTTTATCGAGGACGTGTCGCGATGTCGGTCTGCCGCGCGCGTTCGATTCTTCTGTTTCCTGTTCTTTGTCGCGTTCGTGCGACGCATTCAAAAGGGTCTACATACGTTCCACCGATCATCTTCTATGCCGATTACGTTCAACCGCATCGCCTCTTCTCGATCGAGCCCTGCGGGCCCCCGGCTTTAGTCAATTTCATTCGCGCGTAACTCCATTTTCCTCTAGCCAACGCCAACACCTGTTGCTTTCCTCGCCCAGAAGAAGTCCGGTTCATCCATAAAATTCCAACTGTCGCCACCTACGCTCCATCTCGATGGCTCTTCCGGTTCTCTTTTTCTTCTCCACCTCTTCGAATAGTTCTCCATCGACGTACTTCCCGAAGTTTATCGATAAGCCGAAGTTGGTTTACGCACGCACGATCGTATACTCTACACGTTGCACTATTACACGAACGTTTACGTTGGAGACGGGAGATCTGAAAGGTTTTTCGTTTCCCGAGTCACCGCTCCGCGTCGAAGCTCTCGAATCGATTACGTGCGTGAAATATGAACGACGATAGATTTCTGCCTCCTACATGTTTATTTATCGCCTAGGGCCGAGAAAAGAACTACAGAGAAGAGCAGTTCGGTTTTATACCCGGAAAACGCGACCGCGATGGGAGGTCTATCGACGACCAAATCCAGATATTTCGTTCTGATCCAAGATCGTAATTACGTTTAATGGGGCTGCGCGATAGGGTCGAGCGGAAAGCGATTCGTTCGACGTACCTCTTCGCCCCTTAGCTCAACTCGCCGCTCAGTTGTTTTCCCAACAGCTGGCTCCTGACGTTTACCGTAAAGCAAACGCGTAAAGATTACAGCGATGTACTGCGGTATAGTCGATACCTCTTCAGTACACTCCATTAATACCTCTCCGCTTGAAGAACGATGATGAACGACCGTGAATACGGGACTTTCAGACCTTCGAACCACCCAGCTCGCAGTTAGGCTCTCTCCTTTCCAAATATTTTCGTTCGAACGAGAAAGGAGTCGTCGGCGGATCTATTATTCGCGGCAAGGACGATAGACGCGTGTATTTTCGATCGGAATTTTAGGCACGTCGAAAGGGCCGACACCCCTCGAATTCCTTCCGACTTTGTTCAACCTCTGTTCGACGCGTCAGTCTGCAGTACGTTTAAAAGCTACGCGTATGTGTCTGTGCGAAACCGAAACTCGCATTCCTTTGCGCGCTTTTCGCTTCGAATGTGCAACCGATCCGTTCTCGATTTTCTCGCAAGCATCGGAAATTAGCTGCGCGTTAACAGGGAACGCGACGACGAGGCCAGCGTTTTAAACGAGGTGGCGCCTTTTTACCACTACCGCCGCGGGTCAAAAATAAATTGCGCGAATTCTTTCGTTTTGGAATCCGGTACCATGCGTGCATGTACTAAAATCAAAATATCCACAGGTAAAATTCGTTCGTAAGTTGTGTGGAACGGACCGAATCGAAAGAGACGATCGACGAATCGACTTTGTAGCGGTGCCCCAAATAATCAACAACGAGTTCGTTTCAAAAGCATAACGTTCGAAAAAGTCGATATTTCTCGTTTGCCTGACGTTCGGTAAAAGGAAAAGCCTGGCCCACCGAGAGTCCATAGAACGCTGACCGACGTGGAAAAACAGGAAACCAGACGCGGTTAAAGTTTCGAACGCATGGACCAGGGTTTAGAGTTAGAGTTTAGGATTGAAAGTACGTGTCTCTTCCATTTTTTTACGGGAACGTGTTGGGAGCCGATCGGGGACACCGAGAATTTGGCAGCGTCGCGTGGACGCGTCGAACGCGATATCCAAATGTTTCCGGTCGTCGTTGATAGGCTCGATCCGAGCCAGCTAAACTCGCAACTTATTTAAAATCCGGCCGAGGTCAGCGCGCTCGTTCGCTCCGAAATAAGTTTCCGATACGTCGCTCGTGCCCACCTCGTCTTTACGGTTTGGATTTGGGCCGCGTTTGTCGGAAAGAAAATCGGTGCTCGATCATAAGTGAACGAGGTAGCGACCATAGTTACCTTTGTTCTGAAATTCAGGCGAATCCTCGATGGCTGACTCCGCCCGACGCGCTCGTACCAGTATCAGCAAACTTGTCAGAAACACGTGTCCCGACGTGCACCGCATCTCGAACCGGTAACGCGGCATAGGCGAGAGAATCGGGTGTTCCACTTGACACCCGCGCAAACATTCGATCCGCCAGCGATCTAGATGTGTTCCCCTCGTCCTCGCGTTCCTTCGTCTATCTGCTTCGACACGACGACGACGTCTCTAATCGCGAATCCTACCCGCGTTAATATCGTTTGACGTCACCCCACTTACGGATCACATTTTCGCGAACACTTCTCATTTCTCCGATTCGTTCATCGTCCGGAACGAATATTTAAGTGCTTGTCACTGAAATCCCTGCGCAATTATGACACTAATTATTATAACACGAAGCCTCTCTTCGTCGAAATCGTTGCACGACGATATACCTATTTCCTGTGGAGTTCTGCGCGTTTCTCTCGCAGTTGCTCTTTTCTTCTAATCGGAACGCCAGGCGTCGCGGTCCGTGTACACGTGCTCGTTATTAGTCGGGACGCGCCGCGCGTTGACGAACCGAAATCTTTTGATTAACAAAACGAGCCGACGTTTTTTCGCATCCAAACGGGGATTCCTCTTTGTCCCCTTTCACGAAACCCTTCCCCGGCTCTTCTTCCAGTCTCCCGCTTCTACTTTCAAATTCTCCACGCTCCTTCAGAATTTTTTTACGCCACTCAATCGTTGCTCCTCCGAGTTCTTCGCGGCCAACACCCTCGTACAGTTCCAACTTTGATCTCGAAACTCTGTAACCTTTCGTTTTATGTTTCGTCTTGCCGCGCGTTTCTAATTCTTACGATTGGACAACTGCTACTCTCTCCCCGCGTGCTCGGGTTTAAATTAGATTTAAGATCAGGTGGCTGGATCGTCCGATGGAATTTCTTCGGCCCTGAATTCCACCGTCTTAAATCGCGATTCGCAAAAATAATCACGTTGCAGCGTTGCCAGTGTCGTCGAAACGTTTGCGACAACCTTAGCGATCGTCGATATTATTTTTCAAGAATCTTCGTTTTCGCGAAGATACGTTACAAGAGCGAGACAAATGTCGCGGGCGGACGATCGTAGTTCGTTCGAGATTATCGTAGTCGTCACCGGCAGCGACTGCCACGGTACTAAAACCTAAAACCAAAAGCGAAGACACACGCGTGTAGCTGCCCCCACTTTCGTGCACCCTCCTCGTGTGGCACACGTCCATTTAACAACCAGGCCCCGAGGACACGCACATGCACGCGCACACCCGTCAGTGACCACTCTCTCGCCTCGGGATAACTTTCATGCGTCTTAACGCGAACGATGCACTTTGCACATCCCCCTGTTAACGATGCAAGTTTAAAATCCCTCCTTCGAGTTCATTTGCGCCTACTTCCTCTCTAATTGCTATCCCATACTTTCGTTCGGACAATATCTCTGTATCCGGCGGACAAACATATCTGATAAACGATTGATGCGTTAAATTCGAACCTTTAGATCGCGTACGCTTGTCAAATATCGATGCGAAATAATTTATGAAACTTTGTTTTGTCGTTTCGCTTTGTTTCGTTTGCAAAGATTTGTTTTCGGGGCGACACCGCGTCCGATCAAAAATATTTATCTGTGCGTGGAAACAGAGCCCGGCCGGTGCACATAGCCGCGAGCTAAACTGTTGGAAACGCGTGCGTTCCGCTCCGCGTGTCGCTGGACACCCCGCCTCTTTCTCTCTCCCATCGTCCGCTCTTTCGCTCTGCGGCCGACTCGTACCTGAAAAGGGAGCGAGTTTGGCTCGGTGGAATAAATGCGGTGCGGCGTCAGTTTTCTGGCGTATCATCGTACAGGCGATTACTCGAGCGTAGGGGAACTCAAAATGCTTCGCAGCGTGCGAGGACAGAGGGTGGAACGTGGACGGCGAAAGGGTCGTAGGCAAGTGGTTCGGTCGCGTTCGATACGAGGGATCGATCGTTCCTAAAACTATTCGGGATATCAGTGACAACTAGTTAATACGAAAAGTTTGTACAAAGAAACTGATGTAGGATTAAATACTACGCGAGATGAAACGGACGATGTTTAGAATAATTTACAGGATCGGCGCTCGGGATAGGAGGTTTCTCCCCTCGCGTATTTACGTTCGATTCTTTTTCCTTTTCATAACCGGAGCGCCAGAATCCTGTGCGATGAGAGTGGGTGGAAAGGGGGGCATTATGAGCCCAGTGTTTCTAACGTCTCCGCGCGGTTCGCGGCCGCGGTGAGTCTATTTTCGGTGACCCCGCGTTTCCCTGTGTAGTCAGATAGCTTACTTTCGCGTCGTCCTTTGGAACCGGTCGACCACACGCACTCGCGTGGATCTACGAACACGAAATCAAAAGCCGTGAAAGGCGAAAGACGAAAACGGTCCGCGGACTTGAAATTCTTTCGCTTCGTTCGCGTTGCTGTCACGCGCAGGAAAATATAACGAGAAACGAGATCGGCTTTTCAACTTTCCGGCGGATATACAAAGAAACTCGTTAAAGGGTAAAAAAGTGGAAAAGACAGAGTGAGCGAGAGGGAGAAGGAGAGAAAGAAAGCGGGAGAGAAGGACAGCGCGACGCGGTGGTTTATCGAGAAGGAGTCGAAGGTAAATGGTCTTTCAGTCCCGGTCCCGAACGGATCGTGCATCCGCCGTCCGTGGCCGCCCGTTTGAACGCTGAATCCGGCACAGTCGCGTTTATTCGCCGGCGAGAATCTCGTCGAACTTTATCCACTTGGTTAGGTACAATTGAACGGCGCGGCGCGGCGGCCGCGTCCGGGTGTATGCTCGAGCACCCCGTCGACCACTCGAAACTTTTACTGCCCACCACCGCGCTCCGTATTTATTCTTCCTGGTCGAGCTGCTGGTTTTCCCTCTTTAAATTAAACGATTCCACGCGCCGGTTCGTTGCCGTTTGCTCCGTCGCGTTGCACCGTGACCGTCCGCTCGGATCGCGGTGAAGATCGCTTTTATCTGCTCGGCTAATGACGCGGGATGATAAATAAACTCGGATTTCGCGCCTGGATGCATTCGTGATTCGATTGGATTCGAAAGGGAGGCGCGATTCGATCTGAATCGACGATGCTCTCTGTTTCGACGAGGACTCCTACGATGGAGGAGCCGTGGTAAAAACGTCGAGTCACGTGTTTCTTATCTCACGGAAAGTCTGCCGTGAATGGCATCCGTCGGAGAGGGAGAATTTTCCAAATATTTCTCTACTCGGAATGCGTTCATCGCAGCTGCCATTAAACTCACCCCTCCGTCATCGAATCTCTACCTCTGACTCTGGTTCGACTCGGACCCGTGTACACGGCCGAGTCTGTGTGCGCGGATAATGCTCGATTCTTTCTCCCCGTCTATGTCTACGTGTATCCCGAATTCGGCGCGAACGAGTGGAGAAAGGAGGCGGATCGATATCCCTAGCTGGCGCATCCCTTTATCCAGCTCATGGTGGATAAAGTACGTCAGTCTCAGCCCTTGCGGGACATAAATAATAGAATTATAGAGGAGACGTAATTGCGATCGTGAATTGCCGCGAAATTTACGACGGCCCGTAGGTGGTCCTAGGTCTGATCCCGCTTCTGGCATCGATCGATATAGATAAAGTCGTTGCGTATTATCAGGGATGACGGCGCGTGTCGATAGAACGTGTTTTGAACTTACGAGGGAGCGTCACGTATGCCACAAATTGAGAACGACGACGACGACGACGACGTTGCGCGTAGGCGGACAACCCGGTGCGAGTCGACTTGAATGAGGGCTCGCCGCTGGACCCTGTCCGGTAATGGCCAGTTCTCTAGTTAAATGATTCGGGCGTGCATTTCTCTTTTTATCTTTTACGCCGGTACTTACCGTATCGTCAGAGCGTACAGTACGAAAATTTCTTTTTCGAGCCAATCCTAATTGTGTTCTACGTAACTCGAACGAAATATTCCATTCGGGCTGCCCTGAGCCGGGCGCCACTTAACCCTTATCCTCGGGCTTCCCGGTTGGAAACTAAGCGAATCCTGCGTCGTAACGCCCGTCGGTGTACAACCCTCGTACATTTTCCAATTAACCGTAATAATTTTTAACCACTGGGCTAAGTTTATGAGGACGCGTAAACGACGGGAATATTCTTACGAGATAAATCATCCGCATGCGGGCGACGAATATGATATTTCCGGCGGAGGTACGCGTCTCCCGTCTAATCGCCGTCGGGAATTACGATTACAACTTGGAACGCTCGTATATCTCTTCGTCAGCGCTCCGGTAGCGTCCGACTTCGAAAACCGCTGCAATTGATTTAGTCCAAATGCGCTATTAGTAATGGGCTACTGAGTCATCGAGCAGTCGCGTATCTCCCGGAATTGTTTGCGCGTATGTATGCGTACTGTGCACGGGTGTGTGCAGGCGCGACAGAGAAACCGCGATGACTAACGAGAATCGAAAGGCGATCGATATTAATCTGAATACGACAGCGCGGCGCGGGGCGATTCGGCAATAGGAAACGTCGCGCGGCTCATTTTCTGCCTATTAATATTTATACATGTACGCTCTGGTACATCGTATCTTTCGGTCCCGGGTCGCGCATTATTCGCATAAACGTAAACGCATCCCGACCAGATTTCCATTCAGCATCGGCATAAATCGATTTCGAAAATTAAACCGATCCCGGTACTCGATACTTTCCGCGAACCTGCGTCTTCTCACGGTTCCATATTCAACGATCAGTTCGGAGATTCGTCCGGATATGAACGATTCGAAATAGTTGGCTCGGAAATGATAGCGTAACTTGGCGAGATAGATTCGGAAAAAAATTGTCGATTCTTAATTAACGTATCGCGATTCTCCGAAATTGCTACGTACACGCTTGTGTACACAATATCGTGGTAGGTATGCGCGCTTGGAACGATCCCCATTTCGCACCGCGAGGGTCGAGGGCGCACCCCGTGAAGCGTAGAGGCACCCTCTCGTCGCCCGGACGAGGAAACCCCATGGCCTATGGCTTATCGATCGCGTCTCCAGAAGCGAGATACGTTCGTCGTGCGACGCGTGGGAGGATGAGTCACGAGGCTGGCCCAACGTGACACAGCCGTATTACTTTTATAGCGTTTTCGCGTGGCCACCATGATTCATTGGACCCTGTAGTTTTTCCGGAACTCTCCTATTATACTTCATGCTGTACTCTCTCCACGCGATGACCGAGTCTCACCGCTGCGACCCTCCCGCGGCTCGAATGAATCGCCCGAAATCCCAGAACGGCCAGATGTCCCATATGGAATTTCGTGTACGAATCGTCGCTAGTTACCGCGATCGGTTCGCGTGGTTTCGGTTTAATTGGAAACGTTTGTTATTCCTCCAGGCGGCTATAGCTTTTCAATCGCGCCGGCCTCTTTCCAACCGAAGCCGTCGAATAAACCGGCGGCGGAACGGAAGAGAGTAACAACATACGAATGCCCTGTCGCGAGTCTTAATGCGCGCATCGATAAATCTCGAGCGTGTTTCGTGCGTATGCGTGCACGCGCGTGCCTCGAGTCCGACACATCTCTTCGGGAGAGCTTTTTCGTTCGGCACTTAACATCCTCAGCCATCGTCCCGAAACGAGTTTCTTTCTCGTTGCCGCTCGCAAAGCTTCGTAAATAAACGCCGTTTTAAAATAAACGACCGAACGATATAGTCACAGAGAAAACTCGCAGAAGAAAGCTAATTCACCGGATGCCAGAAAAATTCTTGCCTGGGAAAAAACGGAACGCGAATGGGTACCGGGCGGGGAATTGAATTTCAATAGAGGCGGCGTCGTCGACGACGGCGACGACGACGACGACGACGACGATCCCTTGGACGAGAATTAAAATGTACGTTAATGAGGTCGGTGTTAGGTGTTGGGACACGGGACGTCCATCAACGTCGACGAATTTTCCACGTCCTCTCTTCTGACGTGGGTGGTGAAAAAGAAAATCCTCGAATAGCGTGCACGGATTCCTCTCGAATGGAAATGGAATAATTTTAGTGCGGCCATTACGTATGCGCGTATGGAATCGTGAGTTGTCGAGGAGCATCTAACGCGAACTAAAATTATTACGGTACAGTTATGCGAAACGAAATAGAAACGGTCACCGATAAAAGGGAGAAAAGGAAAAGAAGGAGAGGAAAAAGGAAAGAAAGCGTGATAAAGAGAAACAGGAACGGAGAGAGAGATAGGGTTCGGCGCTACCTCCGAACTTTCAGGGCGCCAAGAATTCGACATTCCTGAATTCTTCGAGTTGTTCGAGGAAATATTGGCATTCTTTTCGCGTTCTAGTTACGTGTCTCGTCACTGTGACTAAATTGGACCTATAGCGAAAGAATTTATTATTATTCCCGCGGTCGGACGAACCACTGCAGTTCTCGGGAGTTTCGAGAGAGCGTCAACGGATTCGTCGAGAGAGAATATGTCTGCCATTGTGCGAACGCGAGCGTCGAACCGAAACTCGTTCGTCGCTAAACAAAACGGGGCTTAAGGGTAGATGGTGCTTTCCTTCGTTTCCCCCGAACCAGGGTATTAAATGAAATATTATGCAATTCTCGAGCTGGAATGGCGTGAAAGGAAAGCGGAATGTGGGGAGAACCTCGAGATACGCGGCTCGCGTTTCGCGAACGGGCTAAAGAGGGAGCCGAACTTCGAAGAGAGCAAAAGGAGTGGCTCGAGGAGGCTGCGGAGAGCCGAGAGGCGATGGAATGCCATGATTTTACACCGACTTGGACAAAACATTTCCCACCGAGAGTGCGACCCGGCCAAAATAGAGGCGCGTGCACCTGTCCTGCTAGAAAAAGAACATTTCTCTCTTCGTGTCTCCCCGTTTCCACTTTCCGATCCTCCGCCCGTTCTCCGTTCGCTCTTTTGCTCCCCGTCCTCCACCTCCACCTCCCTCGAGCGCGCTCGGATCGTTTTTCCTGTATCGCAGCGATATTTCCCGCTTTTTCCTCGCCATTTTTACTCGCCCCTACCCGTGGTCTCTTCAAAGATTCTCTTTTCGTTCTCACGACCGCTTTCTTGTAGGCGCGGCCTTCTAGCGTCTCCCAAGCGAGCGCGTCCTTCCCTTTTGCTCTTTCTCACAGCGTTTCTTGTTGCTCGCGCACGCCATAACGCTATTTCCGTCAGCGGGCCACGGTGAAAACGTCGTAAGTCACTTAATGCTCGGTGGACACCGAGCCTAGCGTATCAAAGGGTGTGTTTTTAACGGGGAGAAAACGCCGCTGCGTCGTACCAAAGCTGAGCGAACGTTCATTATCCTATTGCATTGCATAACCGTACATCGGCCAACGAAATATCTTTTTTACGAGTTTTATCCACTGGAAACTCGGAGGACGCGCCAACTCCAGATACCGAAGCATAAGCATATATTTAATATAATAGCTACTTTATTTCGACTCGTACAATTGGGCGATGTAAATTTCCTGCGATCTATATACGTATACACCTACCTACTCGACCCGCTCTTTGCTTCTCGAGAACCATTCGCGTGGCTGCTTTCACCGGGCGGGCTGTATTCGCCGAGTGGTTGGCTAATTGTTCGCGAGCTTTACCCTTTAATATCGTTAAAAACGAAAGAACATCGCTTGGCGAATGGTTTACGCGATTCCTAATATATATTCGTGTACCCGTACGACTGCTAAACATGTACTTTTACCACGTACGAGATTTACGATAATCGAGACACAGCTTTTTCTCACTGGAACAGAACCGAGTATATCCATCTTCGCGTCGAGTCGAGACAGACCGGCGTACGTACGTATAATAATCTTTTGTCCGTCGGTGAATGTTCGGCTAGGTTTTAAGAGTCTAGCTCTCATGGAGTGAATCTCATGGGAATGGCTCTACTCCGTCTTCTTTTACCGAACGGTATCCCATACAAACGATGGGCCGTTTTTCTTGCTCGAGAGTCGAGGAGCGGTAGCTGTCAGCTAACAGTATCAGTCAAAACAGTATCGTATGGCACGGATCCGCGTCGAAATTTTGACGTGGGATATTCGTTCGTAATCGGGAACTCGTTCCGCTTCGCAGTGAAAAACAAAAATGAGACAGGCAGAATGGAACCTTGAATTCCTCCTCTCAAAAAACAAAGTGACTCGTCTCTGTGAGTATGCGGTCGGCACGGGGAAATTATTCTTCCTCGAGGAAATGGAAGAGCACGCAAAGTTTGAAATGCTGAGTATCTGGGTCGGTTACCGTAGACTCTAGATTCTAGATCGAGATGTTTCCAGAAGCGGTTTGGCGAAGGTCGCCACGACGATCCACGAAATTTCATCTAATAACGCGTCTCACAGTTTCTTACTCGTTCTACGCGTACACGTTTCCAATTTATCTCTCGGTGTCGTCACGCGAACAAAAGTTTCGCCGTAGAAGGCCGAAGCGCGATGCAATTTGCGATAGAGATCCAAATATAATGGCTCGGTCTGCCAGCCGTTTGGTTGTTTATCCCGCGAACCCGGCAACCCTTGCTTGACACGTTAACTCCAAAGAGACGCGGAACAGGATTTCCAGCGCTTTGTAAAACCGACGTCCGCGCTACAGCGCTTTGACTAACACGGTCTCGTTCGTTTCCTTGGATCGTCGTAGGACGTTACGTTCGTTAATTTAAACAGTAAATCCTGCAGCATGCGTTTAGGTAAGCAGATACACGGAGAGAAAACGACGTGTGCCGCGGCAGTTAGATATCGGTCTTGAAAAGAGAAATTGCTAAAGGGACGATCTGTGGACACCGTTTGAGCGTGTGTCGGCACGTAGTTCGAGTCGCGAAAGGTAAAGTTGGTTATAAATACACCCCGTTCAGAAATAGACCTTCGGACCGGTCGCCACTGCAAACCGCGAATCGTTCGAAAACCGCTGCCGCAGCCGGATATTCGGATGGCTCCCTAAAAAAGCTGTCTCCTCGACGCGAAACGAATCGCCGTTCGTCGAAATTGCTCGTCGTTCGCGACGTGCTTCCAGAGGAGCCGTCCTCGACCGCGAACGAGCAATTTCCCTAAGAAGCTGCGGGTGACACGCGGCATTCACAGATACCTATATCCGCGTAGCTATTGTTCTTTATGGCCGGCCGTGCTTTAACGTTGACAACGTCCATCGGAAGGTTCGTAAAAAGCTTTTAGAGCGGAGAATTTTTTCTTTATGACAGTCACTCTGGTACGAGAGCGTTCTTAGATACCCTATTCCGCGCCGGATGCACGTTTCCAGCTGCACGACACAGCCCATTCGGTACGTACACATGCATAAATCAAAAAACGGGTCGCTTTTATAACGTACGTACTTCTAACAGTCGATGCGCTCTTTCAATTTTCTCCGCTTCATTTCTTCACCGACCAGATTTTTCAGAAACGCGTATGTAGGTTCGCGGTACTACAGAAGTATAAGCGGGGGCAAGGGCAATCGCCGGATGATCGTCGGAAACGACTTGAAATCAAAGATTCTACGTACATATTCTGTTATCGGAAAAAATGCGATTTCTTATGTTCGTATTGATCTATGAGTTCCGTGGCGGCATCTTACGGAAGCAACGAACGCGTAACGAGCATCGTATCGATTTATATTCTATAGCATGCGATGCGTGGAAATATTAGACAACCGAAAATATTTTATGAAATAATAAAATTTATAATAGTTTGTGGGAGCTGTGGTAATATTTTATAAAAGAAAACGAAAGGTTATTTTCTTTATCAACGGTTGGTAGGATAGACAGATCGTACACATTTAAATTGTAAAAATGTATATATTTTCAATATAAATTTCATACATATATACATACATACATACACACGTAATTAAAAGCAAATTTGTAAAACTCGAAAAGTGAAACTTTTGATATGTTTGTTAAATTCCTTTGGAGGCACGTGATCGCAACGTTGCCCGTCGCTGGTGAATCATCCTCGAACGATCAAATCCCCTTGTCTCGCCTCTCCTCGCTTATCGAATATCGCTAACGCGATATTCTGCGTTGCTTCGCGATTTTCCGGCCGAACCAGCATTATTATTTATGTAAGTTCGTAGCGCGACTCATCGAACCGCAATGAAAGCGATATCGTATCAGCGACCGCAAATGTAAATTAAAAAATACACCTCCGCAATTATGCGTATTGCGACGGCACGTGATAATTCATTAATGATCGTCGAATTCGCGAAGGAAAAATTGTTACGCTTCGCATTAATCGCGAAACTAGCTCTCTGACAAATGGGTCCTGATCGGATCACGAATCGAGACGACATTTCTGGATCGATGGAATCGAGTTAGCCTTTGTTTAGTGTTCTAATTAGTAGAAATGAGATAATTGCTCGTGTAGAAACGAGAGAAGTATTGCGGGAGAGACGTTGCGAGAAGCGCATTCTCTAGATTTTTATTTCATAGTCGAACTCGAGAAAAAAGCATCGTCCAACTATGCGACTAACGGTACTTCGTAGATTTAATAGCCGCAGCTGCCTTTTTCGCATTTCTCTCGCTACTCACTTTCGCTTTTCATCCGCTTTCCGATAAGAACGCAGCGGAATGCGAGTAACGCATTCGCGGCTCGTGATACGCGATTCGTATTTCAGAAATCGGAAGCCCGGAAGTTCGACGTCAAGGCGATCGAACGCAAAATCGCTTCGTATCGAGGAACATCGCGACTGTAACAGGCGCGTGGAGATATGGTACACACGCTCCTGGACTGTAAACTCGGATCTCCCTCCGTGCCCGGCCTATGTGATTATTTTCCTGACCATGATTTTTGTATCGCATTTCTTAGAATCGAACTGTGTGGTCGTGTACGTCCACGTGATCATCAGACTTTGATATTTATTCGTCTGTCGATAAACATCGATCAACATTGATGGCAACATCCTCTGAATTTTACTTCACAAATCCGATTTCTCGGTATACTTTCAGGCGAGACAAAATACATATGCGATCGTCCCAACGAATATCCGATGTCTCAAAGATTTACAATCGAAGTGAACTATGTTCGATGATGAACGCGTCCGCGTTCAAGGTAGAGAGGTATAAAAAAGAACACGTGAGGAACGCGCACGTTCGATGAAGGTGAAGGCATGCTTCCAAAGGAAATAGACGAGGGAATCAGAGAACCATACATATGTACTACCATACAATGTCGCGATCTCATCAGGAATTCAAGTTCCCTGCGTCAAGGTTACCGTCGCTCCTCGTTTGTATTCTGGCCGACTTTATACTCCACCTGCTGCATTTCATCCTCTCCTTTCCGTGTACATCGTTTACGTTCACCATCCTTCAAACGGTTTAGTCCCCAGTCGATTGTTAAGTTTAGGAAAAATGCGACTTCGAAGGTGACGATCGCGAAAACGGAGTGCAAGCGAAAGTCCTCTGAGGAATACGTTTTCTCGCGTTAGATGAAACTTGGAAATCCTCCCGATGGTCGCGTCCTCGTCTCGCTCGTGCAGGTGCGCTGTCGCGCTCGCTTCTTTTGCGCAAGGTGTAAAATTTCATGAATTTACGGAATCGTCACGCCGCCGTGCCATGGTATGTGCCATGGCTTTCCCCCTACGTATCTCCACCGATTCGCCCCGCCGTCACCGTCGTATTCCCCCTCTGGGAAGGGGAATCTATTTAAAGTGAACTTTGACGAATGATCGGCCATAAACGTTGCATCCCGTGGCAGGCTCTCACAGTCGAGAGTCGGACTTGAACCTGGTTGGATCGGATCGAGGACGAGAAGAAACCAGTCATCTCATTTTTGCCTACACTCCGCATCAAATTCTTCTCACTGTACTTTCACTCAAGGCGAAGATGACCAAGGTAGCCGTACTTCTTTTCGTAGCTCTGATCGCGATCGTCGGTGCCACTCAGGTGAACCATTGCGGCTCTGGTGAGTGCATCCAACGTTTTCCTTCATTCAAATATACATGATATATAAATGCTTTACGATCGTTGAAAAAAATTGAGTGATTGTACGCGAAACACGGCGCGACGTATTAAAATCGGTTTTTCAATTCATTAACAATATTACTTACCACGTTCGATAGACGTTCGGTACAGGTTCGATAGTATTCAAATTTAGTTATTTCCACACCGACTCGTCGATAGTTTTGGTTAGCGGTATGTCTCATGCTTTGTATTTACACGTCAAGGTACAAACTTCGGTTCGAGTTAGTTTTTTTTCGTATACGTAAGAGATATGCCTGTGACGCGCTATACATATTTACATTGATACGTGTACATAATACTTTTGACTGTGAACGATACTCGAGAGTCATCGGTTAATTTGAATATGGTCAAATGACTATCACGAAAATCCATTTCGTTCGAGCACATAATTACCATAGTGCGGCGGCATATATTCTATCGTCCTTCAATCTTTTTTCCCTCGTATGAATTCTTATGTAAAATAGCGATATACACCGATCGTGTACAATCGCATGTCTCAAGGCGATGCGGTGAGAGAAACTCGGTCGTTAACGCTCTACGGGCCGTGGAAAGCCGGTTCATTCGATCCGTCTTTATTAACGCTTGCGAGATAATTATTATATTCTTCGACTCGCGACACGTGAGGAGACAATTTAACTCGGAGGAAAGGAAAATTGGCGATCGGCGTTTTTTCCGTATTACGTAAGGCACGTGCTCCTTTGTATACACGTGCGCTAGGAACGTTTACGAGTCGGACGTTCATAAATGTATTTCGCACAAAAACACGGTTTTTCCAGATGAAAAGTATGAGGATCAGAATCAGATTAAAATTACCGGCTGCAACACGCCACCATGCAAATTGAAACGCAGGACGAAGGCATCAATCGAGCAGAAGTTCGTACCTGATCGTGATGTCGAAAACGCGGTAACAGTGGTGAACGCGGCGATTCTCGGCGTACCGTTGCCATTCGTCGGCGTCGACGGGACGAGCGCTTGCAACAGCATCTACAATATGGACGGAACTCCGGCTGGCTGCTCGCTGAAACAAGGCGTCGAATACATTTACAAAAATGAGTTTTCCATACTGGCAATCTATCCTACGGTAAGCTGAACAAAAAAATTTCGTTCGACCTTGTTAAATCCGGTCCCGAAAGGAAATAATTTCGTAACTCGTTTGCCGTTACGTTATCGTGCTCAAGTCGATTTTTAACATACATTCCAATGGGTATGTAATGATTGACGTAAATTAAGAATTGCCGAATCTCTTCCTCCTCTTCAATAAGCGTTATCAAGAATCGTTAATATTCGTGGCATGGTTTGACTCTTCCCGCAGGTCTCGATGGTCATTCACTACGAGTTGAAGGATGGAGATCACTCGATCGCGTGTTTCGAAGTCCCGGCGAAGATCGTCAACTGAACAAGAGACGCTTTTATTCTGGAAGGTCGATCGCGAGATTAAGAAATAATTAAATTTCGCGCTGCCGCACCGTTGTCATTGTCAATCCATATACATATGTTTGTGCATACATACAAATCTGCGTCGTAGTCGTAAGTCGTAACTTGGACGATGCAACGTGAAAGAGATGCAATATGCAACGTACGAAGTAAAACGAAACGATTGCCACGTCGTAGCTTTATTTATCAGCGAGCTTAATCGATATAATAATTAGATAACGATTAAGGTAACGATATTGACGATGGACGATATATACGCACGTAATTATAATTGTAATTGTTAATAAAAGCTTTTGTATAATTCTGTTAAGACACGAGATGTTCTTCAATGAATCCATTTATATTTCGATACAAAAATTCTATCTTTAAATGTTTTTACTCATGCCATTTTTATCACGGTGCAAGGTCAATGACTTTGATAACCGCGGCTGACTAGTTAGTGACTAACGTATAGACTCTTCTATCCATCGCTCAGCTTCGATGAATGCATAGGTACCGATATTCCAAGTAGATAAGTTCTTAGCATATTGCATATAGCAGAATGCGATTTAGTAATGTGTGAAATTACGTAGTGAAAAAACTTAACTTTTAATCGAAATGCAATGAAATCTAATGATTCGTTCCGAGTCCGACCGTCCCGGTGGAAATTGTAGGCACTGACGTCCTATAAAAGAAAAGTTCTATGCATTTTTCTTTTAACTCCAGTATTTAACGAGTTAAGTATAATTATTCTGAACTTTATTGGTAATGACAAAATCCGGCAAGGAAGTAATGTTAGGAAGGTAGGTCCATTCTATTAGTCATGGTCAATATTTCAAGAACATTTTATTTCAACGACAATGATTTCTTTTTTTACAAAACGAGCGGCAAATAATTAAATTTTAATAAAATTCGCGCACGTCCAATTCATACTAGGAACACTGAACCTTATTCCATCTCGCTAATAAAATGTAAAATATCTAAGTTGTAAAGCCTAAAGTCACTAACGAGAGAAGTGTCACATGCCTCTCTGCTTAAGTAAGATGAGTCATCAATTTTTTATAATTACTTTTCAGTATTATAAGACGACATTTAATTTCAATTCGCAGCGGGAAAAGCGATATCGATAATACAGGAATTCGCCGACAGGTACTGCCACGGTCGGGTACTCGGGAAAATTCTTCGCAGTGTCGACTTCGATGATACGTAGAGCGAACCGCTGCTGACGGTGAACAGAATTTAATTGCAGGTATAAACAATTGGGTTAAAAAGTTAATCCTATAGATTGAATCTTGAAAGAAAAAACTTTTACATCGTGCTGTTGCATTCCGATATTCAAATTCGCTCCAAAGATCTAAAACGAGTCGTGCTCGTTTACCCAAGAATTACAATAGTGGAGGACGGTTGTACGTCAATTGTTTTCTTTCGTCGTATGCGTACGTCTCATCGCGTAGTTAAAAAAGTAGCTTGCGATCGTCGACCGATCGATGCAAGTCTCTTAATAATTCAATTAACCAATGCCGCAGTAATTAGGCGTAGCTACAGTTCATCGTCCTTCGATTCTTATCGAACATGACGAATCGGCCGGAAATATCGACTCTAAATTTCCAGAAGGTGGTCATTTGCGGAAATTGCGAAGTTAGCCGAAGCTCCATATTTTCCTAAAGATCGAGTAAACGGTGTCGCGTGAATAAAAGCGGCCGTACGTAATCTCGAGTGTGTATCGCACGAAATCAAGGCATTTTTTACTCGCTCGCGAGTCTAATGGCCGCGTTAATAGTGGCTTCTGTGTACGTTATGTCGCTGGCTCGCGAACTCTGAATAGTCGCGATTTTTGCGCGACGCGAACCGACGTTAAATTTCGCGTGTTTCCGCGTTGCCACTGACGGCTTCAGTGCGAGTCGCGATGTCGCGTGATCCTTGCGTTGCGTTACGATTAAACCTGATTTTTCTACAACTATTGCCAAAGCGAGCGCGTTCAACGGCAACGATTGAACTTACAATTAGTTTCGTAGTAGGTAACGTTTCCAACTGAGTCGTATAATGTAAGGAAACAGTAAGTGCCGCATAGCATTCAACACAATTGGAGTATTTGCAGACGGTTTTGTTATTAAGAAATTCTTTGGTTTTTCAGGAATGAGTACAGTCGTCACATTGCGAAAAGAAAGGGTGCTTTTTCTAACCGAGGAAGACTTCCGCGTTTTTGCACGTAGAGAACGCGACATACGCGTGCAACGTGTGCAAGTCCCGAGTAAGCTATTCTCTCGTCGAAAAGATAGCTTTCGAAAAGAGTGAGTGGCATTCCTGCCTTTCAGGAGCTTTTAAGATGACCATGATCCGTGACACCGGTCGGAGCTCATCCACTTCCTCGTCCGCTCGTAGGTCTCTCGTTTCGATATTTTTCCCGTCCTGTTTTCATCCCTTCCTCGAGCCACCGAACGATACGCGCATTATTTCCAACTGGTTAAACAGAAAACGAGACGCTCGCGTATCCTCCTAACTAGATAAACGCGATTACACGAAAGAGTGGTTGAACCATTGGAATCTGTCTTCGGTCCTGTTCGTAGAACATTTTCATTCCGTTTCGTCTTCGTGCAACTTTCAAGCTGTACAACTAGAAATGATACGCGTACACGATTTTCGAAGAAATCATACACAGCGACGCAATGCCGCGATTGAACCGCGAAGAAACGCAGAATTATTTACGTAAGAGAAATTGATCGTTGGTTATCGAATCGAGTAGATACACACGCGTATTCTATTCGGAAAGAAAATACGGTCGGGTATACATATGCGCAGCCTCAGCCACTATCCCCCTATAATACACCTATCGCTGTTGCGTCGATTGTTTTCGGACGAGTATACGGATACCCTGCAGCATCCCCTATTTACTGTTCTTGCGATCAGCCCGAATATTGTTTACGTACATGGAACACTCATACGTATAAATCAAATATTATTTATCGTTGCTTGTAGTACGAACTGTTAATTGAAAAATACGGTACGGAGTTAAATAGAGTGGAACGCGACGAAAGACTCGGAAAACGGATAAAAGATATTGCATCGAGCAGCGTGAAATAAAACAGGCGATAAGATATGTGTGCGCAGCGTATGTAATTACCGCCTACTGTTTACGATGTACGATTAACTGGCCAGTTTGATACGAACGAAGAGAAAAACGTATCGTAGTTTATGTTAACATTGTGTCGCGCGTCGATTCCGCGAATGTTTGCCGGCAAAGAGCACTTACGTATTATCGAAATGCACGGTTTCTCTCCCCGGCGTGTAGGACAAACATCCCTTTCTGGTTTAGCATCGTATTCGAGTCCCTTTTCGGCTGTTTCGGTCCTCCGCCCCCTCCGTTCTCCCACCCGCGGCTTTTCCTCCAACACACACCTACACCGTCTCGGGAGGTGGGCTTGCAAGCTGCGCGTCCGTCGCCGCGCCGCGCTTGCTCGTCTTCTCAGTCAGTGTGACGTCCGCCGCTGGTCGAGGATCACGCGTTTTTTCCCCGCGTCGACCTCCGACCCCGTCTTACGTTGAATCCCGAAAAATTGTTACGATCACGTGGCTACGGGTCCGTCGCGGATTTCGCGTCGTGCCAGTTCGCGCCTTCTCGCGTCACCTCGTTCCTCTCCGCCGCGTAGTCCGCGACTAGGCACGGCGGAGGTCGCGTCGTACGCACGTGTGTCCAGCGAGATCGTCAGTCATCCCTCCGTCTGGCGCCGAAACGATTCAAGATCGAAGTAACGCGCGTCGTTCGTTCGATGTGCTTCCGAGTTTCGGGTAAGTTTCGAACGATTCGTGCGCGGGGAGAAGCGGCGCGAAGAGTCGTGGAAAAGTTCGTACCGTGAATCGAATTCGTGTTCGCGGATGGGGCACGCGGGATCGAGCACGCGAGTAACAATGAATGATGTCCGAGTGATCCAGCGGTAATCCGCGAATCTATACGGGAATCGATTTCTGTGCACGAGAGCTACCGTCGACGAGATTGCGGACAGTGTCGTTGCTTGGACCTATTCCAGGAAAACCAAAAATCTGTGGCGAGCCAACGCGCGATCGAACGTCTCCGCAGTGTTTCATCTTTTTTTCGCTTCGATCACCGAACCAGTGGACAAGGATAGCGAACTCACCTGCTGACCCAATTCGCTCCGCGAAACGGTCCCGAATACTACGTTTCATTTAACTCGGGACGTATTATGCGCACATCCCTCACCTTGACGGTGTTTACCTTTCCGAAAGACAATTTTAAAAGCATTTCATTGATCACGTATTCTTCGCGAAGTGTAAACAACGCGCTTAGAGGGCGTTTCGATTTGGGACGCGGGTGTCGCGCGTACGCCTACTCTTTCGTACAGTTCGAAGTCATTAAATCGTCGAGTAATCGCGGTGCAACCTGGACGTACCATGGCCAGTGGTGACTCGGTTCGTGGATACGACGTTCGTCGTGGTTTACCGGTGCAGTGACGCGCGCGATTAATTCGTGAGTGCGACACGAATTTCTAACCCCGAGGAGCGATTCTTGCGCGTGTGTCCGGCGCTTCGGTAACGAACGTGAGTGGATGAAGGGCAGGAGAAAAAAAATCGTAGGCGCGTTGGGGCGGAATTTGCGAGCTGCGGTGATCGAGGGTGGCTCAGTGGAAGAGAGCTAAATGCGACGCGACGACGACTGGCGTTGAACTTTCCATCGAGGATCTCGTTCGCGTGTAAACAGCGATGCTCGATTCGGAACGATCGACGACGATGATCGCGAAGGACACCGCGACTTGGGTGCGTGATACCGAGGTAGAAAGATCGGAAGATGCCGCGAGTGAGTGAGCGAAGATGACTTAACGAGAACGCGATAAACGTTTGGTCCGCGACGGTAGCTGCAACGCGTAAACGGAAGAGTCGTTCTCGTGGCTTGGCTTGGCTCTCGCCTCGACGCGCGACGTGCCCGGGATTCGTGACGAATGTAACAAGAAACAACGAGAGAACATGTGGAATGTACTGTTGCTCATTGGACTAACGAAGACTGTTTGCTACGTCGCCGGAATCGCTACCACCGTCGACGAGAAATCGGGTGAGTCTTTGCATTTGCTTTCTATCAAGGGTGCTCGAACAGAGCGTTTTGGTGGCTTTTATCGGGCGATACGCCGTGCAAACGTTTTCAGGCTCCCTAAACGGAGAAGTGAACAATCGTTGGAAGCGCGAATCCTGGCATATATCGCCATAGTCCGATTCACCCACTTCTGTTTTCTTGCTTTATTTACCGCGCCCCGGTCCTATCTAGAACGGAGATTCGCCCGAGGCGTCCACTGCAGTTTTTCGCATCGCGTATCTATATCTGCGTCTACCTACACACGCGCGTATGCTGTATATGTGCGTGTACGCTACGTAATAAATCGATGAATCGGAATAGCGTGTATCGCGAACCTTTCGGTTGGTTCCTCGGGCGAGTAGATAAATTCGAATGGAAACGGAACTCGGTTTCGGTCGATGCTTTTACGTTCGTACATCGCGGAACGCGCATATTCGTTAAATACAATCATTCTGTTTGTGCGAAATAACGGGAAACGTATTTTATGAAGTATATCGTTTGCTGTAAAATCGACGTTTCGTCGTTGGCGCATGGAATTCAGTTGATTCGGGGTGGGAAATGAACGAAACAGGATCTGGACGATTCTGAAAGAAGGTGCGGAGATGTTCGGGGGGGTAATAGTCGACATTCGCCCCAGCGATTTTCGAAGTTAAAGTTAAATTCGATCGGCGAATCGTTTACTGCGAACCAGAACGCGGCCGGACTCCCCGTGTTCGTGGAACACATCGATGCGTACTCAGACGGTCGTGGCCGTTGCTCGCTTCTATTCATACGTAGAAATCCGCGTGAATCAAGTACCAACGAAAACGCGAAGCACCCGAAGAAGTACCTACTCTGGCGTGTACGAGGAAATATCGAGAGCTCGATTTAATAATGAACCGATTCCGGCACAGTTTCCTCTCAACAAACGGGACTTCTTTATTCGGTTCTCCAGTTTTCTTTCTCTCGATTCATTCCCCTTGTTGGTTCGCGCAACTCCTCTTTCCGTTTCGACTTCTCTGCGGTTATTTCATTTCTTAATTTGCTCCTATCTACTCGGGCACGACTCGCGTTAGCTTCTTGCCTGTCCCTCCTTCGACTTCTTTTTCCGCTAGCCACTGTTTTGCTTTCGCCACTGAACAGTGGCGTTGCTTCGCGCCTTTTTCTCTTCGTTCTTTCATCATCGATAAAAACTGATCGCGATACGTTAATGGAATCTGTAGGAAGTTTTTCGATGGTTAACGAATATCGCGCTTTCCAATTTGTCCGTATTAAAAAATGGAAAGAGGGAACCGAGAAAAGCTCGACGCGTTCGCCCTTCTCTCCCATGGGAACGCGTAATTTAAAATATTCGAATCGGAGCCCTCGATTGAACGTCCCTCGGCTGTAAACCGAACGTGCATACATATACGCGGCACGTCGAAAATTGAAGAGCAAATAAATATATCCTATTTGGAAGGAGCTTTCCGCGCTCGCTCCTCGATTTGGCCGACTCGATTTATTCGTTTTATTTTCCTTTTTTTTACTCGATCGGTTGGCAGCCGCATTCGGGATCGTCCTCGTCGCTGTTGGGACGCGTCGAATCCAATATTTCTCGTCGTATCTCGACCGACCCCTACCCACCGCCCTTCCTTGATTTTCACAGGATGCATCTCGGGGGTTTAAGCCCCGATCCTGTCGTGTCGACAGTTACAAACGAGACGTCCTATAACTGTCAGCAGCTGGGGAGTTTGGACCGAGACGCTTCCTCCCTGCGAAATTGCCCGTGAACGTCTCGATTGTGTCGCTTCTGCCTCGGCGAAACTCGCGTCAGCGTGACCGCGACATCGCGGCTTGATCGATACTCGCGTAATTAATCGACTCCGCGACGAGGTTCCTTCCGGTACCGGAGAAATCCTCTCCTCGTATCTCGCGTCGCCGTATACGAATCGCGTCGCGCGTTCCAATTACCCGAGAGAGAAAACTGGAGAAACGTCCCGCGCGGCACGACCGATCGATCGGTTCTTTGCCATCTTCCTCGCTACCTCCGCAAATACTTAACCGGCAGTTTTTGTTCGTTACGCGATGGAGTTTCCGCATTCTTCGGATATCGAGCCGTAGTCCGTCGTCGGTCTCGCTTTAAGAAACTCTTCGAGGCCATTCCGGGCCAGTTTGCTGGCTCGTCCTTCCCGATCTGGTAACAATGCCGAGAACGGAGATTCATGGCTCGACCCACCCAGGGGAGGAAGATAGGTACGAGGTACACGGTGTATAAAGACAGCCGTGACGGAAACGGATGTCGTTCTTCCGGTACTCTCTGTCGGCGATCGATATATATTACGAGCCGCGTATCGTTAATATCGTTAGAATCCTCGTTTTTCATCGGGCACCCAGCGCTCCTCGACCCTGCCGCGTCGACGACAGGTCCTCTTCTCGACGGGGGAGGAAACTAAATCCGCGTCCATCGCGTCGAACTTGATTATCCGCTCGGGGAAAACGCTCAGAATTAAAACGTAAAGCGTGATCGAGGAGCTGGACGTGTAACGGTAAAATCGTCGGTGATGTTTATCGTAACAGAAAATGACGAACATTTTTGGATATAGAAATAGTCGCGCGAAGCGGGAAGGAAACGATGGTATCGGTGAGGAAGGGGGGTGGTATCTTCCATCGGTGTCCCGGTGCGACTACCTCTCGAGATTTGCCGAATTCCTTCGGCATCGGCGATAGAGACGGATAGGTAATTGGAACACGATTTGGGAATTGCTCTCGCCTCGTCGACGACGCCAGATGGATGAACATATTTAATAGAGCGAGTACCACGGATCAGACGTGGAGATCGAGAAATCTCGATCGATCGACTCGCCGGTAGCTGCAGCACTTACGAGGAACGCGGTTTAATAATCGACTTCTGAATCGAAAGGGCGATATTATCGCTTGGCCGTACTTTAGCTCGATACGTTATCGCGCGTGTTCGAGTACAATTAACACGTAGTTTTTTGTAGGTTCGGTCAGAGGGGCAATCTTTGGGTAGGTGGAATATATCGATCGCGCGGCAGGTTTTCGCGAGCCAGGAACCGACTGCACTCGGTTTCGTCGGCGAAACGTTCGCGTTAAGATATCTGATTACATCGCGGAATATGTAGTCACGAACCGAAGGGTGGCGAGGGCGAGCGCGGTACGAGTCCGAAGACGTAGCACGAATTCCAACGACTTCATATCTTCGCCGGTGAATAGCGTTCTCCCCTTATCTGGCTTAATAAGTTGATTGCGACGTTTCGCGAGACAAGATCCACGATCGTTGAAACGGTTCCGCGCGCGATCATCTCGATTCGATCTCTGGGTGGTAATCGCGCGGCGATTTACGCGCGGAACGATTAAGGGGACGTAAACGTTTTCGGTTAGATCGGGATCAGCCGGCACAGTAGTGGCGTACCAATTTGCTATTACAGGAAAGGTCTCTCGTTAGAGGCAAGGCCGATGACCTACGATAATAATGAAAAATGAGAGGAGAGTCGCGTAATAGGTAGTTATTGTTCGCGGCGGTGGCGGCGATAACACGACGGATACGCGCCGGGTGCTGGACGTAACGCGTTCGACTCGATATATCCTCACAGGATTCTCGCGTGTTCCACGTTCCACGACGGGTCGCTCGTCCGTTCCCTGAATAGATCACTCCTCGGGGACTGATGCTTTTAACCATGCTCCCGATCACCTATCCTCCTACCGGTCACATTTTCACTGGCTGATCCCTCGACCGTCTTTGCGCCTTGGATTCTTATAATCAATTAAAAGTGAAAAAGCGCGTTGAAAATCAGGTCTCTGGACCGAGACCTTCCAAACGGAAGAGAAGGAATCGCTTTAAACTTTCAATTGTATTCAGCGACTCGTTGATAGCCATCCGTCACAATTTTTATTTCATTCGATATATGCGATTCTCCTTACGTTCTTACGTTGGAAGACTAGCGTGTTGGTTCCTTGCATTGTGAAGTCTACCATCAGTGAAACTTGGAAAGTACCGAGCGACGATCCTTCTGATCTCCGTAACTCCTATTCGTATACGCATACGTGGCTAATTTTATAATTGATCAGGGATTCGTTGGCAGAACGAGTATCGTGTTTTAAGGATGTATTGGCTATACAGTAAATTCCAAAAGTTTATACACTTTAGAAACACATTTTTTAAAAAGAAATCAGACGTCGGAAGGCCATTGCTAATAATAAACAACAAAAAAAAATTTTCGACTTTTCCGAGATTTTTCCAAGGGGTACCCCTTCAGATTTCGCGAAATTTTCGTTTTTGGCTAATAACTCCCAAACCGTTGGACATACGGAAAAATTGCATCAGACCTTTCTTGTAGAGAACGACGAGATCTACAATTTCCATGTAAAATTTTTCTGCTAGCTTGAATAGTTTACGAGTAATTTGCAAAAAACTGTTTTTTCGTTTTTCGTCAATAACTCGTAAACTATTAATGCTAGCGGCAAACTTTTATACAGAAATTGTAGATCTCGTCGTCCTCTACAAGAAAGGTCGTATGCAATTTTCCCGTATGTCCAACGGTTTAGGAGTTATTGAGGAAAAACGAAAGTTTTTTCCAAAAGTTCGCCGTTTCGACGGTGGAATGGTCGGATTTCGTCAACATCAATAAAATGCCAAATAATCATACTTAACTCATTAAATATCGAAATTAGAAGAAAAATGCACTATTTTTAATTATCGGAAATGCGTATTTCTAAGGTACATAAACTTTTGGGATTGACTGTATAACCAATACATCCTTAAACTTTCCCCATCGCGAATAGTTTCACGAAAGTTGCATATCGTATCGGCTGTCGTCATCGAGAGAATTTCACGTCTAATAGAGATTCGTACTTCCGTTCGGAACTTCATTCCTCTGCGGTGAGTGCGACGCAACCGTTAATACGTAGCAGCGTATCACCTCCGCGTGTATTATATTTCGCGAGGCTTCCACCTTTCCATTTTACTCATCGTTAACCAGTTCCGAATCGGATTCGACGGACGAAGAAAAGCGAACGAAACCCGGTTTAGAGAACAGCCAGAAGCTTTTCATTCTCTTGAATAAAAGTAACTTTTACAGATTGATCGGTGGATCGCATCGTTGACTTAACTCGTTTCAACGCAAATGATATGTACATCTAAATGAAACCTGCGTAAAACAGGATCGGACGAGTTGAGTCGGAGTCAGAGATGCAAAGTGAAAATTGTCGACGTACTCGTACGTGCGAATTATTCATGACGCGTGAGCACGCACCGTTTTCGATGGATCAATGTCGACGATGGTACGTAGTCAAAGCCAAGGGTAGTAGGTAATACGAATCCGGTAATATCGGAATCGATAACGCTGGAGCCCGGGAAAGGCTTAGGCTCGGTCGGATTGGAACATGGCATCGGTACCGCGTTTCCGTTCTTTACCGTGGCGATAACCGCACGCCTCTCCGATTGATATTGTACGCTCGTTATAACGGGAATTGCAGTCTATGCGGCTTAACGCGATACGATATGCGAGCTTTACGACGTTCAAAGTGGCCGTCTAAAATTTCTGGATACCGTGAAAGCCCTGTAGGCGGCAAAGGAACGGGACACTACAGGCATCCGTTTCCACTCTTCGAACAAGAGTTCTCGAAATCGAGGGATGCGGAAGAGGGTGGAGGATAATGGAGAGCAAGGGTCTAGTCCGGCTCCGAAAAGGGTTAGGAAATCGGTAATGGAATAATACGCACGACGCACCTATATACATATATATGCGCATAGGGAAAGGGTTGCTGGTAGGCGCGTATCCGTCTACGTTACGCTGCATAATTCATGGGTTGTCATAAACGCGAGAGGCGGATAATGGGTGCCCGCGCTGGTCGCGAGGTCCCATTGTCCACGGTTAGGCGGCGCGGCGTCAACCGACTCGAATCCGGAGGATGACGATTACGACGATGACTCTCACCGCCGAACGTCGAGGATTCACGCACGGAATTGTCTGTTTGCACAATGCGATTATACGCGTGCGAGCCCTACCTGTATATCTACACTGTTCCTGGCGTCGCCATCGTCGAAATTCGAACTCGGCGAACACACCAGGCTGCTGACTAGCTAGATTCTCTCCGATCGGAGAGTTAGTTGTTTTTTCGTAGTTCTCGCATTCGGCGAACGTAAAGCCGCTTTCCAGCGCCGAGGCTCGCTGGCATTTTCCTCGGAATTTACGGTACGCGGACAACGAGACGGTTTACGCTTCGCCTGAAGCATAAATATTTTAATGCCGATTCGATGCTTCGGGACGCTTATGACCGTCACCATCCATCCATCGTAAATGTTTCCATTTCGCACCGATAATAGGCAGACAATTTACGGTGATTGTCTCGCGAGTCGACGAGAGCGAATTCGTTGTCTCGCAAATTTATTCTTCGCGGAACTAATAACGGGGCGTGGGGAACAGGGGGAACGAGGAGAAGATCCGGTCGGGAATCGGACAAAAATGATACTCGTACTGGACGAATCGTTTCGTCTCGGCGAATAAAACGACAGGAAATTCGGGGCGTTCGTCGAGAGACAACCACCGCGGTCGTCGCGTCCTGTCGGTCGGTTTCCATTTTAATGCGATTTAATATGTGCCTCGCACGACGGACCACGGTTAATTGCAATTTGTTCGCCGAATACGAGATACTCGTCCAACTAATTTCAACTTAGTCGCATCAAACGCGTGACCGTTTCCCGAACCCCGGTCGCTCCTATCTGCGCTTCAATTTTTCCCTCGCCTGCTATCCACGTATTTATTTCTATTTACTCGTATTTACTGCGTGACGGTCTCCATTAATTTCGCGACGTTTCGTTTCGCTCCGACGCCGCGATCGCGGAACGGGTAAGTTGACTCTGACGACCGAAAAAAAATATCGTGTCCGCCCGGGAGTCAATAATTCAACAGACCATCGATAGCCATTTATATTTCGGCAAACGATTCGGGCCAAAGCAAATTCCAATTGAAAGCGAATTTGTGAAATGAACGCTAATCGGATCGGAACGGGCTCGAGCCAAAAGCTGGAACAAAAATCGAGTAATCTAATCCTTTAGTCGAAAATCGATGGAATTAAATCGAATTCTGCCGTGGAATGGACTCGCGGAAATCGAGGCGGCCCAACGCGCCGTTGACAAACATCGAGAAAACAGTTGCCGCGTTCACGGGTTGTTTCGCTTTTACCATTTACAAAGTATTCGATTAACCGTTTCATTGTACCCGGCGCAGCGCGTTGCGACACGTCCACCGAAACTTTTGACAGTTCACGAATAGTACGATAGACCGCGTCGAGCGACTAAATCGAATTCCAAGGGGAATCGCGATAAACCGAAACGACGCGGGATGCGATCGCGAGAACGCCGCGGGAGAAAGGAAGAAGCCGTAAAGTGGCAATGCTTCGCGAGGATACGTAAGAACGATAGACCGGGACAGGTTTTCTCTACCGATCAGCACGTAACCATGAAAGACATCATAGTTTCCAGGCTGGGGCAAGGTGAAATTTATGAAAAACGATCGTCGATTAAGTCTAGCAGCGCGGAAAGAAAATCCTTATTGTTCGACGAAGGAAGGAAAAGATCGAGTTCGAACGAGATTCGCGTGAGCGACGAGCCGAAGAAAATACGGGTACAGATCGTAGAGATGAATATCTAAAGTACAATCACTGCGAACTTTGTATTCCTCTCGCCGTCACTCAACTTGCTAGTCGTAGTTAAATAATTATAAACTTTATACGTCCCTCGGCTTCTTAAAGGCGAAGATATAAAATTCTCGAGCGCGATCGAAATCAATCCGTGGATGGTGTACAGGGATGGGAAGCGTTGACACATTTCTACTGCTTCGAGGTTTCCGGAGATTGCAGACGATTCGTGGAATCGCGTTCCGTTCAAGGATCTGGAAGGAGCAAGCGAAAGTCAAACTGTAACGTCGCGTCGCGTCATTCAATTTCCATTTCACCGCCACAGATTCACATATAGAGATGACCTCAGAGTTTTTCGCAGCGAAAATCGACGTTGCTTTCCTTCTGCTCGTTCGCTCGTCCTCAAAATTCGTCGCGTATTTCGAGACTTCGAAGAACGCGACGCAATAAGCTATGTAATCCCTGGATTTTCAATACCCAACGAACCAAGTCTCCCTCGTTGTTTTTCAGTATAAGGGGGAGACGAGATCGAATCGCGTTTGACCAAGCAAGCGATTATTCGTATAAAACAACGAACTAAATTGACGGAAAATTACAGAACGCAGAACGCATAGGTCGAATCGCGTTTGCCTTTGTACCTTATAAATTGGCTCCTTTTAATATCGAGATCACGGTTCGTTCTTTCGTTGGTTCGTGGTTCGAGAAACGCGGAGGGGAGAGGCGAACGATGATGGTTTTTGAGAAGCATTAGATGTAACGGTTATACCTACCACAGATTCCCGGTTTCTCGGTTTACGTCTTTCCCGTACACGCTGGCTGGTTGCGATATATAGGCAATCTTCTGTTTGTTTGCCAGGATTTCGTCCTTTTTTAACGATTGCTCCACTGAATTCGAAATCAGTATGCGACTCTGCTCTTCCCATTCCCGTTTCCGTTCTCGTTCCTATCTTTTCCTCGATATCCCGGCGCAGCGTCCCGTGCGCCACGAAACGCATACATATTTAACGTATCCCATGTACGAATGTTTTCCGGCTGTATACGTTTCGTCGTGGCGGCGAGGGGAATCATGAATTTCCATGGCCGAGGGACACGCCCATAACCAACGGCAATTTTGCCGGTGGTCCTTCAAAAAATAACTAGGCTATCGACGCGAAACCATGTCGGTTCGCGCCGCGCTGACCGCTCACAGCTTCGTTGCATCGCGTTACGCTAGGCTCCTGCAGCGATCACGAGCTAATCAATTAAATTTACTCGCGCGTTCAAATTGATCGAAACAAAATATTCGTGTCGACGCCGATACGTTCGCGCCAATTAATATCTCACGCTAGAACGCAACCAGTTTCCTTGGTAGCTTATTTTTTTTTTTCCATTTATTCTGCATTTTTATATTTTTATTTTCACGGAGGATTTTCAACGGATTACGAGCCATCGATCGTTTCGCGGATTAAACGGTCGTTTAGAGCAGCGAGCTCGTTAAAAACCGATGCCGAGAAGAAGCGCCGCGCCGACTCGGCCGCTGGCCAGACGCCGCCGCTGCCGTCGTTTCGACCAATCAATTTCGGTGGCCGAGTAAACGGGAATCGTTTGAAATTCGAAATTGATCCGAGAAGAGACGCGAGAGGTTTACAGGCGTGTACACATCCGATTATGAGTGTTAAGGCGAAGTTATGCACGCGTCTGCCTACGCCAGGGGCACGTGTTTACCGGTGCAAATATGTGCGCAGCCGAGGCGCAAGCTGTTACGTACGAACCAAATATTTCATTAGCTAAGTTCTTCCTCTAGTCAAACGTTTGATACTCCTCACGGCGATGCGTTCGCTTTCCATTTTCGTTTGTTCGTCGTGTAATTACTTGCAACCGCGCCGGAAACTGGAAACATGGCTCGAGGGCCTTCGCTCTTCCGTGGGTCGCCACCGTGATTCGTGATCAACCATCGACTATGACGGATGCCATCGACACCGCCACCGACCCTTTCATTTTCTTTCCTCGTTGTCTCTGTTCGATCAGGTGAATCCGATCGTTCGATCGAACGGACTTCTCGTACGATTTATACCTTTACGTCGAGGTTACATCGTTAGATATTTCTCCGGGAGCCATCCGGCGCCTCGACAACGAAAGTGCACTTTCGAAGAAGCCGAATTGGCCGAAGCAGCCGATTCGATGCCGATAAATACCGATTAAGGGAAGACGCGAGTGGGAGATAATTCGGTTAACGGAACTACGTAACGGGCTCGTAAACGAACGTTTTACGGAAGCGTGGCGCGGTGAAGAAACTACCTCGCAGTTCGCAGTGTCGGTCGAACGAAATAAAAATACCGCGAGGGGAAGGGTTCCCCTATATTCCTCGTTTAAAGTCGATCGTACAGCGAAAGGAAACCCGTGGTTGCAGTTCGCTCGATCGGAACAAGCCGCGACTCGAAACTTTGAACGTTGAGTTTCGCGTCGAGTAAATATGCGACACTCGCATTCCACTCGAAGTCGTCCGCGTTTCAAGACCGGTGCCAATGATAAACTGTAGGTAACGATCCTTCAGAAGTGTTGTTTAACGCGGTGAGAGTGGTCGTCGTTTCGTTTGTAACGTTTCGTCGCCGGTCCTTCGCGTTCGTTTCGTACCGCTTAAGGACGGGAAACAAAGGGCCGGAAAAGGAACCGAGGCGAAGATCGTTAACGAGAGAATACGGCTGCGTGGGTGGGACGGGGTCCGCGCGGCGAGCCGAGGAACAAAGAGAGTGGCGCGGAGGCAAACGAGGTGGAGATTGAGATAAGCGTTTACGAGAGGGATGCTCGCTCGAAGAACGATTTCCAACGATTGTCGGTTCCCTCGATCGCGGACAGCCAACGGATTGCATGCCTGCCGCGAAACTCTTATCATTTCTTGTCCAGTACAACCAGAAACGTTATCGTTTCTTTCGAGCCGCGAAATCGATTTTCAATTATTCGCCGCTTCCTGCGTTTCGATCATCGGATAGTTTTTCCTGTTGTGGGATAGGACGCTGGTTACAAGTAAATTCGAAACGGTTGAAGGCATTTTAGGAGCGGCACCGCGTCTTTGCGAAATCGTTGAAAGTCCGGAGGAGGATCGGAAGACAAGGTTCGCGTTGGGAAGCTTCGCCGTGAAATTAGCCGATAAGTTATCCGAGAACGCCGGGGCTAGTAATGCGAGCGACTTTAATGAAACCAACTAACCTCCGGTTTTTCTTTATCCCTTTCGCCTCAGTCTTCGCCTTCGGCTTCGTTATTGGCCCGACTGCGTTCTTACTACGCTGATAATGGTAATGATAAAAATAAAAACGACACAACGGGGATACAAATAATAATTATTATCATTTACAGCGTTATTTTTATTATCGATGGTAGTAATAAGGAAAATATTCGAGGCGCGTTCTGGCGCTCTAGGAGCATTCATCAGGTACTCGTTAATTAAGAAGCCAGGAATCGTGGGCGGTCCAGGATGTACTATACCTGCTGTATGTATGTATGTATGTATATTATTCAACGGTATGGTTTACTCCGCGTATAAGCGCGTACGTGCGCATGTTGTCCGCTAACCGTGGCGCGGCACAGGATGTAAAGAAGCAGCCGAGCTGCCGCTTCTATTCTCTCGCTCTTTTTCCTCCATCGTGCTCGACGGTTTTATTAAAGTGCGGAAAGCTGGTCCGAATTAAAAAATAAACTACCTATATACGCAGAGTCCGCCTGGTTTACCATTCTCATGCGTCTTCGTCGTCTCTCGTCCATCCGTCCGCTGGTGTGTCCATTTCCGAATCTACGTTTATCCACATTACTGACAGAAATGCCGATAGTGCAACCGCTTCTCCGATTTGACGATAATAATTATTTCGAATTACAAATTTGCGCGAATCAGCGTGTTTGGTCTGGACCGATAATTCAGGATACCGCCACCGCGCGTCCGTTATGTCACCCGTTGCCAGATGCTCGCGTATCGCTGACGACGTGTCCCTGTCGCGGTTTACGACTCGACCTCGTGCTCCTCCCGCGGAGAAAATTAACCCGGGTAACGTCGCGGAAAGTTCTCGTCGACCCGACGATCGATCGTATTCCTGTGGGGACCTCGCGATAACGACGAATTTGTAGTACGGACGAGCGTGTTCGAACGGTGCCGATAATTTGGGTCGCCGCGAAACAACGCGTTCGGGCACTCGGCTCTCTGAATACGGTGGTCGGCGCACGGGTTTAGATCAGCCTCGGGAGTCGGAACACGGCCCGCGCTACCGCTGTAACTTGTACCCACTGCGAATGCGACCCAGCGTCCGCACCAATTAACTTTTCGCCACTAATTTATGCGTCGGCTACACCCTTTATTTTCTTTCTTGCTCGTACGAACCCCAGCCGGCAACCAGCGGAACGCGACACGCGAACACGGCTTACGCACGGCCTGTCACGCCTCTCTCGTCCTCTCACTTCGTCTGCCTACTCGCTATATCTGTACTGTTTTACGAATTTCCGGACGACAAGTTTTTCGCGTTCAAAGAAGAACGTGGCCGTACTTTATTTGAAGCAGAAGCTAGTCGCGAGATTGAACGGTGGAAAGGTGGTGGGTGTTAAACGTACGGGGATGGAACGCTCGATGCAGCGACGACGTCGGCTCGTTCACTGGTGGTGGTCAGACATTTCGGTACTTGTTTCCCTATTAATATGCATGTCCTCGCCCTTTAGTCCTAGCCGCGCCCGACACTGCTTCATCGGCCTGGTCCTCGTTTCGCTCGCTCGGCACCTGCCGCTATTCGATACCCTACTACCGGTCGAAATCGGCCTCTCTTCCTTCGTCCTCTCTGTTTCGCTCGCGCGCTGTGGTAAAGCGACAGTGTTTCCTGTCTGACCAAATAAATCCAGGCTACTGCGTCCGCCAGTTACACCGTTACACACTCCGGCCAACTGTCCGCCTATACAACGACCGTTACTACTTCGGCACTGGACGACCGATCGAGAATTTGCCGAAAGCTTTTTTCGCCCACTCGATATTACATATCGTCCGGACGTGCAACGAACAATCTCCTCTTCACCGAGATATTACAATCGCTTAGCAAGGAATTTCAGCGCGCTTGCCGGTATCCCACGTTTTCGTCGATGGATCAGACTCATAGTTTTTCCGACCGAGCGCACGAATGGAATTTTGATTCCCCGACTTGTGTTCGAAACGGCGCTTATGGAATTTCGTTGTTTCATCGCGGCGCGCTCGGTCGATATCTCTACTCTCGAGGCGCGCCGTTCGCGAATCGCGAGGAAGTATTCTGTTCACGTTCCGTCCCGTGAACGGAAATGGTGTCGGTTACGCGCGGTTCGCGCTTAGACCGCGATACCGGTTGACGCCGACGTATCCTCGCCACCCCGGCTGCGATCGGTTCGAGGTACCCCGGTGATTCCAGTTACGTGAAACGATCCATCGAGGCAACGTTCGCCGTTTTCGACTTCCATCTTTTACTCGTTCTTCTTCATTCTTCGCGCGCAGAATATCGATTCGCGCGCGTCTCGTTCAATCTTGCCTCGTCCATGATCGGTTAATCGACTCCGCGATCGCTCGCGACCTCTCCACGACTACCACCAGCTGTCGGGATTGACGGTTTGCGCGATTCGATCGAATCGCGAATATCCAGATGCCCGCCGCCGCGTTCATCGAATTAGTCTACGATAAATGCGCGCGTTCGAGCGTTGCAATACCGGGCTCTCGTTCCGTTCGACGCGCGTATTTCATTGCCGTCTGTCTCGAAACTCGGTTGGAAAATTGTTTGAAACACGAACGCTGTGCCAACAAATTCCGGTTCGCATATGCTTTAATATTATTAATAAATCCGCGAACGCAGCGGGCCAGCGAGGCGCTGTCGCGATGCCCAGGAATTTCTGCTAGATTATCCGTTTCGCGTAGTAATAATTCATGACGGATATGCGTATGATAACGCGTTTCACCGTCCCCTCGAAAAACGCTTTCGCGAATTCGCTCGGCCCGTGATTGCCAATGTTTTTTTCATTCGCCGACCGCACTCGGCAAATATTGCGCGCGCCATCGTTTATTGCCGTGTTATATCAGTTACGTTTAATTGTGCCTCGCTCTTTCGGCGATTCTGATGCTGGGAATTGCATACTCGTAACTCGTCCTTAACCAACGGTTTCTCGTCGTCGACTGGTTGCCGTTTCCAGCGACCGGATCGGATCTACGTATTAGCTACTGGATGCTGGAATCTAAACGCTGAATACCGGTCGGATCTATCTCGTATGTCGGGCGTCGAGTAGGTACCTACCGACAGCAGGACACGCGTTCTCTTTGCGCTGATTCCTGTATTATGACGATGATGTTCCTCGTTTGAATCCGGATAATAGCTTTTGTGCGCCGCGAACGTGCTTCCGGAGCGTATTTGAATCGACCGAGTTTCATCCGCGATGCGGATGCATCTACGAGTAACGAAGAACGATAAACTTCTCATCGCGTTCGTGGATTCTGCGAACGTTGCACCACCTCGCTAATACCGCTATCGTACCCTAATTCTGGATAGAAACCTAACTATCCTAATTTTATTTATTCACGAGAAGTATGAAAAGACGAAAAACGAGCGATAATTTGCGATAAAATCGTCGAGCTTGACGGATCGTTGACGTTCGAGAGGACGACGAACTCCCGTTTTTATTCTCCCTCGTCGCAATTTTTATCCGAGAACAGTGCGGATAGTCATGATTCGTCACCGACGAGTCGATGACTGCCGAATAATTAGTCCGCGTCAGGAACGTTTATACAATGGAACACAATGGGACGTGTGCCGTAAAATAGAAACAGGCCAGTCTCGTTTCTCGCAATGATTGGCCATACCATGTTCATCCCCAACGACGTGCAATGTTATATTTACCGCGGAGACAGACAGGACGAGGTATCGACGCGATGCACAGCTAGCCGCGTTCACGATACTGTCGCTGCTAACTACCGTCCCGTCCCGTACCGTCGCGTTCATTCCGACGCCGAACCATTGTTCGGTCTCTTATTCACCGGAGCAACTAATCAGCTTCCCGCGTCTAACGCACCCTCTGTTTCTCATTTAACTCTTTCCACCGACGTCCCGAGGGGCTGCGCGTATCTTACGTCTACAAAGAGCGACACGACGCCTGTACGCACGAGTGCAACTCCTGACTGTCGACGTAATTGTGAATAATTTTGCGTTCATATTTACGAACAGAACGTAGCTAATTAGCTGTTCGTCGAGTCGCGTTCAGAGTAGGAGAAACGATTTAATCCGCGTAATTTCAATCTCGAAACGAAATTGATCGATGCCGCGTACCGATTATCGCGGCGAATTCTCTGCTTTTGCTGAATTCGTGCGGTTCCTCGAAACCATAGAGGAGGTCGTCGATGATGCGGCTCGTTGATACACTAGCATCACAGTCGAATTTCAACTTGTTACGCTGATTCGGTGATCAAATATCGACGGTCGACGTTCCCCGCTTGTCCGCCCGACTGTGCGTACATATGTATGTATATTAAACGCGGTGTTTACAGGATTTTCTGGTCCGATGTGCTATACGTGTAATTAGTTTTTACGCTTCGTTAGCTGGATGCTCCGATTTCCGATCGGTCGCTCCTTTCGCGGACGATTCGACGAAGAAATTGACCGTATTTCCTGGATCGTGCGCGCAACGTCTACAAACAACTTTACGTACAACGCGGTTAGCTAGAAAAAAATATACGAGCATCGGCTGCACGACTAGGGGAAGAGGAGCGCAACAGTCTCTGCTCCGCGTTCGAGGGATCGCATGGTAGTAAACTATTAATAACTTCGAAATAATTTATCGCAATTTTACACGCGGTCCCGAAGTAAATTCGGTGGAAAATGATATACTCGCCACGAACGATTCCTTGTAACGACCATCGGACCGCGCGTGCTTATCAATTGCTTTACGTAACGCGGTCTCGTATAGAAGTTATCGCGAGACCCCTCGTATATTCGTAGGAACTATTTCGATGAAAAGGTAAAAGAATGCTTGAGAGCTTTCAATAACGGTGAACTAGGTTCTCGCGAGGTATTCTAAAAGACGATGAAACCGCATAGGTTATCGGTCATAAACGACGGGCTATCTGTTACGGGCGTAGCAGACGGCACGCGGATACCGCGGACAAAACCTGGATCGGTTCGTTGCCCGTTTAAGCTCGTCCTTTTTTTCCCAACGCGCGCGGGTCGTAGGATCGTGTATGTGCGAGCTTCGATCACGCGGCGCTGCGCTTTTTTATTGCTCGAACGAGCAACGTCCCCTACGACACGCCCCTGCGGGTGGTAAAAGCACCTAGTCAGCTCCCTTTATGGGGCTAGGCCGTAAAGCGGAAGAAGAAAGACAGCGTGGATAATTACCTCGGCAATAACGCGGCGCGGCGCCTATACAAATCTGCGCGCTGTGCATACTCGTGTCGCGTTCGAAAAACCACCGCACCCGCTCGTAGCTTTTCGAATTCCGCGGTCTCCTAGAAAGAGCGTGTACGCCGTTACGTTACGGGCGTGCAAATTGATAAATCGAACGAGTGCCGTCGGAATGATTGGAATCGAATGTCCCTCGCGCTCGTTCTCGAGACCGAACAACACCGCGTTACCCGGTGGTAGCGATCGAGTATTTCACGACTGCGAGTATTTTATTCCAACGAATGCAGCGGAAGTGGGCGTTACCGAGCTCGGAAAATATATTTGCCGAGGACGCAACGGCGAACTTGCTCTTTCGCTGTGGCCCCGACTGCGAGTACTCGGCGAAACTCGGAAACGTGTCACGAGCAATAAACCGATTTCTTCGCGCTACGACCACCAGTTTCCTATTTTTCTCTACCGCCGAACGGTCGACGTTCATCGATTCTCGTTCCGATCAACTCTTTCGGTTTCCCGTCTCGTTCCTCGCTCTTTGAGCCGTTTCACAGTCCAGTCTGTAGTCGATAGTTTTGGATGAGCTCGACGAGGGATTGCGGTTACGCGACTAACGACGAGTGATTCATAATGAATAAGCTTCGTTCGTGTAATGGCATCGGAACCAGATCCCGGATCTGTTCCTGACAGACGGAAAACAAGGAGCATCGATGTTTACGGCAACGTCAATACGATCGATCACCGTGGCGATCGAGAAACCGTCTCGTTACCGAAGAAGAAATTTCCTGTCGGGGTAATCGAGAGCAGACGAGATACACGGGGACGAGGACGAGGCAGTCTCCGCCGTTCCTTGTCCCCGTGCTCGTTGGTAAATTAGTTCTGAAAGTAGTCAGGGCACGACCGCGAAACATAACTACGTACGCTAGGCGTACAGAAGAGTTATTGGCAATTTACGGGATAGCGATCGATGAAGTAATCGAACGAGCGCGCGGATTCGCAGATAAAATTCCATCCCATCCGATTCGATCGATTTCGCGTTCGGGAAGACGGGCCTCGAGATATTAAGTCCTTGACAAGACCGATTTTATAGGCAAAAGCGTACATATACCGGCCGAATAAAGGATGGGAAGCGAGGCGAGGAACGAAACGGGTGAACAGATACAGGAAGGGTGGAAGGAAGGAAGGAAGGAAGGAAGGAAGGAAGAGAGGAAGGAAGGAAGGAAGGAAGGAAGGAAGGAAGGATGGAAGTAAGTAGGGAAAAGTTAAGAAACTCGAGAACTCAGCATCTTCTCGGCACAGACGTGTTGGAAGAAAGGGGACGAGATAGTGGGAGAGGGAAGGGATAAAGCGACACCACATAACTTCTACCGCATATTGGTCGACTCGGGGTTACGTGGCGCGCGAGAGAGAGTCGGAGGTTACGTAGGCGGCCGAGCACGAGGATGCCATATCCAATATTATCGAACGGGTCGGAGGGACCGAGGGTGTGCGCGGGGCTTTGGATGAGGCAGCCTTCGCTCGGTTAGGAAACTCGCACAGTTTGACTTGGGATGCGCGCGTCATGTTTAAGCGGCAATTTTGCCCGTCCACTCTTCCTTTTGGTTTCCCTCGCTATATACCCGCCAACCACCGTCCTCGCTTCTTCCTTCTTCCTTCCATCGACGACCACCGGTACCACCCTTTTGGATCCTTACGTCCTCGGGGCTCGCCTCGGTTTCGCTTCGCCTGCCACTGACAGATAGAACCGAACTTGCGACCCGGTATACTCCGGTAAAACTGGCAGAACTACCGATGCGTTCTACCTCCACCAATACACCGTCTCTTAATCTCCCACGAAAACTAATGACCGCGCGCGTTTCGGTGCCCTAGAATGCTGTACATACTATTCACCTTTGATATCTATGATCTGACTTCGCTCTGCCGGCCCACGCATTGACTCGTACTACTGATACGGCGCGGCGCAGAACTCAGGTGCTAATGGAAACGCATTCGACGTACTAATCGACTTATCGTGGATCGAAGCATCGTTTATAGCTATCGCGAGGAGGTATTAAGGTGCACGCGTTCCAATGTCTTTCCCCGATTAAAGCGATCGGCAAAATATAGGTAAGCGTCGATAATCGGGGTCGTATCTATATCTAATAAAGGATCGGGGTAATAACGGTGCCAGTTTCCGGCACTAGCACTGGCCATCCAAACACTTTCCGGTGGGCTCATTATCCTAAACAATCCTTTCGTCGATTACCGCTTAAGCTCGTTTAATGCCTGGCCAACTGGAGCGCCAACGGATTAAAAGTCCCAACGATAAAGGTTAATTTTCTTCAAGCACCCTGTTAACACGGCAATAACACGGAGCGCGCGGCTCCGGGAAAATTTGTTGGAAGGTGCACACACGCCGGAAAGGAGAGAGGAAAATCGGTAGGACGGAAAAAAATAAGGACGGGAGAGAAGGTCTGAAATAGGGGACGGGTTAACAAACAACGACGTCGCCCGGCGCGTCTTACCGGATTGCTGTGAAATATATTTCGCCGACTCAGCCCGCGGTGCGATCGTTTTGCCCAGGAAAAGAATCGGACGATCCCGTTTCCCCGGAATAGAAGTCCCGGGAAATGGAAGAGGACTACTTTTTTCCGCGACGGAGAATTCTCGCAGCGGCCAACGTTTACGTTTGACTCCGTGCGACCGACCGACTCGCTAGATGCAAATCTGAACGCGAATCGAGTAACGTGTACCACCCACCGGTCTTGTTCTTCTTTTATTTTCTTCCTTTACTCGGTACCGCTTCTTCCCATCGTCGAAAATATTAACGAATCCCTGGCGAAAAAACGCGAGATTCCTATTCGTCCGCCCCTCGTAGAAACTCGTAGAGCTCCGTCAAAGTCAGCGACAGACGCGTCACGTCGTTTTTTTCCGACGTCTTCTCTATTCCGAAATGGCTTCCAGAAAATCGCCGACATCCGTCGATTTCCTCGTTGCGTCGATATATTCGCGATTCGTGTGCGGCAATAATAAAATCATACAGAATCGTCGTTCACTGGTCGAGGACGAGCACGGTCGTGCTAACAGGTTTCAGAGTGTCTATGCTGTGATCTGTTAAAATCTCCCGTTATGCATCGGCTTGTTTTGAGTTTGAATTTACGTGTTTTACCTCCGGACATACTCCGCCTCCTTTCCATCCTCGAGATTTTACTTGCTAATGTCGTATTCGTTGTATATTCATCGTTCACCGCGGTTCACCTGTTTCGGGATTGAGTTCGCCCACGGAGAAAATCTCCGCGTATAGGTACCTGCACTCGATCGGGACGGATTAACAATTTTCGCGAGGACATCGCGGCGGATCGACGAGTCGCGATTACTTTTAAACAAAAGCGTTCTCGTTCTCTTTTCCTTTTTATTTTCTTTTTTACAGAAAACGAGTAACGTCGCCGGCTCGCAAAGTTCTCGACGACCGGTTTAAAAGGTCGAGTAGGTTCAAGATATAACGAGGCGCACGCGTCGCTTTCGATCCCCGACGGATTTTTATGTTGGCCACGGGTTTCACGTGTCACGAGGCGCTTTCGGGCTTCCGTTTTCGCTCTAGTTCCACTAAAAACGCAAGACAGAGTTAGATTAGTCGCCGAAACGGAAAGTGGCGAACAGAAACGAGGAGAACGAGCGCGTTAGCTTCGTTTTAATTCCGTACCTACATATTTTTATCCGGCACCTTAGTTTCTCGTCTCGCATGTTTCGCTCTCGTCCTCCGTCTCGGCTGGGAGTCGGAACACGGATCGCAGCCGAGAGACTGGTCGCCGAGCAGGGGTAGAAAATTAGATAGGGGCAACTACTCGAAATAGGGGTGATAAAGCTCAATTATGGGACGATGGGACAACGGGAGGGAGAGAGACAGAGAGCGGTGAGCAGAATTCTGTTTAACCCCGGTTTTAGTTGTGACTCCGATGTACGTGCCACCGAGTAGTACGTACTACATATTCCACTTATTTCCTCCCTCTAGCCGCATTACCGAGTCTCGCGAGTTCTCTCCCTCGTCTCGCGCCGGACACTAATTAGAGGAGTATCAAATTTTAGCTCTCGCCAGCGTCCGTGTCTCGCGCTTCGAACTCTTCTCTGTTAAATGGAGCGACTCTAATATCTCGTTATTACTTCACCGTCGAAATCACTGCGCCGCGTAGTGCGAAATCACTGGTTTTTCAACGAGAGACCCGTGGAGAAAAAAACCGTTTCGTTTATAAAAAGAGATGACCGTTGGCGTCGACGCATTTTTTGCGGAAATTTCCAAGTCCTCGAAGAGCGAGTAGTTGATGCATCGAGGTCTGGATATCGCAAGCCACACGTAACACGAAAATGAATAAACACGGATGCGCTTCGTTCAAAGATCCTCTGATCATTGGCAGAGTGTAGGTATATAATCCTTACGTGTAGATATCAACCGAATAAACCGCGGACACTGCGAGACGAGTAGAATCCGCACGACTGAAATTCGGCTCGGTTGAAAGCCGAACCGTCATATGGCTTTGTCTACGAGTTGATAATGTTTGGAAGCGACGCGATTCCGTGGAAACGAGAGCCGGGCGGGAAAGAGCGAAATTGGAAACACGCGCTGAGCATCGAACGGAGACGGGAGAGAATTATCGCGAAAAGGGTGACCAGGGGGTGGCTGCGCACGAGAGAGAGAAAGAGAGAAATTACCGACGGTCAATGACAGAGTTTCCTGCGGTTTTCTCCGTTCGTCCGGCTGCATTTACGGCTCGGTAACCTGACGATAAATCCTTTCTGTCCGCCTGCTCCTCTCCTCCGCCTGCCCTCGGGTGTCGCGCCACCGTCCTCGCTCGCTTACCCTCGTTTCATGCGCCTATCGCTTATGAACGTCGCTGTATCGCTCGTAAATTAGAAATCACACGTTTAGTTTCATTAGCCGAACGGTTTGGATAATCGTAAGCATCCGAATCGTCGGCGACGCGTCCGTTCGACGAACCCTTAAAGACTCCCGAGCGACCGGCGACCAAATACAAAAAGGAATTAAGTAATAGCTTAATAAAACTTTAAAGAGAAATGTACGCGACGAGAGTTCTTTTCGCGCCATCAAGATCGCTATCTCACATGCACCAGTAAACGCTCCTTAATTAAGGCACGCGACTATCCATCGGCGCGTCGGAGTCATAAAACCGATTGCCGCGTCGCGCGATCGACACGGAAACTCGGCGTAATCGCGTGACATCTAAGCTCGTGAGCTGCGTCGATCACCGTTCGCGATAGCGACGTTCGAAACCATGTAATTGTAAGAACCAGGGGACGAACGCGTGGTGGTGTTCTACCCGCGAATCCGGACAAACGTCCGTACGATTTAACGTCGGTGAATCGAAAACCAAACTGGGTACAGATCGATGACAGAGTTATTTGAAATTTGAGCGCGGCTCGTTAACCTGGATGGGTTTTTAGCTCCGTTGACGGTGTACGCGTGTTCGCGAGCTCGTAAATATCTCGTGTAAACTGCCGCTTGACAGGTTATCCGATTATACGTCCGCAGTCCGTTCGGGGAAAACGAGACTTTACATAAATATTCTGGTCTCGTCGTAATGCTGTCCTGCCGCTCCGCGCCGCAGCGTCGAGTCCCGGTGTATTTCGGCTGGTTCGAGGCTCGGCTTACCGAAATAAAGCTGACATGAGTTTCGCGCGTTCTCGCGGATCCCGCCTAAAGTAGCTTCCGCGCGTCCCGCGATCCGACCTACCGTTTCAGAAATCGTTACTGCAACAGGAAAGTTCGTATGCTGTACGTTTGAACGCTTTATAATCGCGTCGTCTTCTACTAGCGGGAATCCTCTGTGCCGCGGCGCCTCGTCCGCTTCTCTCCGTTTCACACCTGCTCGATCGCCCTCGTCTCTCTCCATCGACGTGTTTCACGGGGACCAATCGTAGCTTCTAGAATTCGACACGGTTCCGCTCTTACTTTACCCAAACTCCGAACCCAGTCTGCGGGTGGACCGAACGCGAACGAACGACCCAACTGGAACGCTTGAACCTTGAGTGTACCACAATTTCCGTAGTGAAGTGTTTCGGATCGCCGATCGACGGACCTTATGATCGTGTTGCGAATTGATCGGTCGTCCTCTGTACTCTTCTAGATCTAACTTTATCAGGTAGAAATACGCCGTAACGCCGAGGCAACTAGAAGAAGAATACCGAATACGGTTAATGATTAATCGATTGTTCGCGCTCGACCGGTGGAATAATCGCGATGCTCGTTGGGTGAATGAAGCGACAAAGAGGGTGGAAAAGAGGTAAACGACCAACGGAGGTCGGAGCGAGCACTCGACGCTTAGGCGAACTGATGTACTATGCTTTTAGGAAGTTAGTTATGGATTTCGCGGTTACTGCGAATTTTAAAGCGCAAACTATTAGACAAAATATTTTATGCGGCCGAGGAGAACGAGTAGTTCAGGTAAAGTCGGTCAGAGTTTCTGGTTCCGCCCGGTACTATGGATTACTCGTAAAAGTGATACCGTAAATTTAATAACGAATGATGAAAAAAGAATTCGAGGGAAAACGCAGAGTGGATTTCTTCGAACTAATGGCAAGAAGCGAGGGTGCAGCAGATCGGGATAATAGCGAATGAGATAACGCGTGTCAGACGTCCAGTATTAAATCGTAGCTTCCGTGAAATTCGACGCGGCCCTCTTACCGAACGCGAACGCATCTGATACGAGAACTAATTACGATATTGGTCTAGCTACCGTCGTTGACAGACGCCGTGGAACGAATTATTTACTGGTTAGACGAGCGATGAAAGGAAACGGAAAGTCGAGGTGTGTCGAAAGAAACGATTGCTTAAATTCTATTTTCACGCATTGCGAGTCACGCGGCAAGCTTGCTGGGTCGAGAGCGACGGTGAAACGGGATAGAGATAGGAAGAGGAAAGAAGGTTGATAGCGGGAGTAAAAGGGAAGAGTGACGAGCCGTCGGGAAGGACGAACAGGGACAGAGAAAAGGGGCGAGAGGGAAACGAATAGTTTCGGGTACGGTAGGCGGCAATAAAGGATGGCAGTAGTGGTGATATACTTTGGTCGGACATGCAATTAGTAGTGCCAGCAGGTAGCGTGACTGCTCGGGCCTGTGTACCGCTCGTAGAGGGGTAAGGAGAAATTCGCGTACAGCAGTACATACACCTTTCACCCGCGATACCGTCTCGACCTCCTTTCGGGTTTACAGATTTCTTCGAATCGCGATTCGTCTTCGCCTCGTCTCGGAGTCGGTAACGATCTCGGCGGAACGGACGAGGCGGAACGCGTAAGGTCGGCGCCATCGATAATTCACGCGAGTCCCTGATGCAACCCGGGAATATGCCAGAGCCGCCTAATAGTATTCCGCTATAATTTATAATAGAATAGCCGCGACCCCGCGGCTCACGGCCAGACGGCCAAACAACCCGGGAAATATGGCAGGGCCATTAAAAGCTAACGATTAATTAAACGCGAAATAAATATTTGACCAACGAATTACGGCGATATTAATCTCCGTTTTGTGCGTGCCCGGGCCCGTTTTCTGCGTACGTATTATGACCGACCTCGATTTTCCATTCGATTGTCCGCCACCGGAATTCGTGCCGATTGCGATTCGGTAAACGCGAAGAAAAACCGCGATCGATGCGTTTCCATTCGGGACCGCTTCCTTCCCCTTCTCTGGCTCGGGTTAAAAATAGTCCGAAACCATGCACTGTGCAGGGGAAGTTGTAAACAACTACCGCTAATTGATTCGTACGAACGTTGTACTTATCCTTCCTCGCTGGAGACAGAAGTATATTAAGCTCGACGTTGATATACGATTCGAGTTTGCTCGTACGTCTGCTTATCTTCCTCCTGTTCGCTTTTTCTTTTCGCGATGCACCGCGTTGTTATTAATCGGTCGCCTCCACGGATCTCTATTCGTTCCCGGTAACCGCGAGATCTTCCTAAGATTACGTGTAACGTTTACGTTCAGAGATTTATCGATTTAACGAGAGTCAAACGACGAGATACAAAAGACGAACGGGAATAGGTAGTCGCGGTCCGGTACCACCTCGCTTCGTGTTCCGTCCGTTCACCCTTCTTCTCGTTCGAGGTTTCGCACACGCGAGTACCTTATAACTATAACGGTACACGGCAAATAAGTATGGATATCGGGGAGAGCGAGCACGTGATGCGAATCGAGTCGATCAACGTGCCACCGAGGTACGAGGGGTACCCCTTGACAAAATCTTGAAAAATGAAAAAAATGCGAACTTCAGTCATTAGGTACTTGTAATTACTTCCCTTCCCTTCTGCCTTCTTGCATGGATATAGGAATGGATTAATTCGAATCTTTACACGAACCAGCGTCCCGCTTGTTTCGCTGAAGACGATTTTACGACTGGACACATTTTCTCTTGGAAGAGTTCCAGAAAAATGAAAAATTTTTTTTTTTTCTCAACCTTTCGAAAAATGCTTCAAATTAAAGTTGTTTTTCTTCTAACTTCGATATTTAACGAGTTAACTATGATTAACTGGCATTTTATGGGCATTGACGAAATTCGGTCTTTCCACCGTCGAAACAGCGAACTTTTGACAAAAAATTTCATTTTTCCTCGATAACTCCTAAACGGTTCGTCCTACAGGAAAATTGCATAGGACCTTTCTTGTAGAGGACGACGAGATCTATAATTTCTGTATAAAAGTTTGCCGCTAGCATTAATAGTTTACGAGTTATTGACGAAAAACGAAAAAACAGTTTTTTGCAAATTACTCGTAAACTATTCAAGCTAACAGAAAAATTTTACATGGAAATTGTAGATCTCGTCGTCCTCTACAAGAAAGGTCTGATGCAATTTTTCCGTATCTCCAACGGTTTGGGAGTTATTAGCCAAAAATGAAAATTTCGCGAAATCTGAAGGGGTACCCCTTGGAAAAATCTCGGAAAAATCGAAAATTTTTTTTTTCTCCAAAATATCGAAAAATGCTTTAAATAAAAGTTGTAGGTACTGCTATTGTCTGCAAAAAAAGGTCGTACGCAATTTTCTTGTATCTAGAATACTTCAGGACTAATCGGTTAATTATTTCGCTCATTATCAATTACTCTTTAACGAGTAAATTATACGGCCGGCTCAGCATCGGCGAGTGTTCTGCTTTCTGTTTCTTACTTCGGCGATATGTTCTAGAGAGCGTAAAAAATTGCAGAATTTTTCGTGCGGCACAAAGTCCCATGAGGCTGCCACTCTTTAGTAATTTCTCCTCGGTGATATCAGCCGAATTCCGTGAACATTAATCGTGGGATACGAAGACGATGTCAGATCCAAGCGGAGAAGCGTCACTCAGTCGTCAAGCAGAGAGACGAAAGGAGGAAGTCGCGAGTCACTCCGTCATTGTTAGTCTCCATCGTTCTTCCAAAGAGATGTTCCGGATTAGTTTCAATTCAAAGTAATACGATAGCTAATTAATACGATGCGTGTAATTAGACGTAGCCTCCATTAGCGCAGTTTCTAGAATTTACTCGGATGATTTTCCCGCTCCGAGATGCGTCTCTCCCGCGCGCTGTGCATTACGTGCACCGGGATCCGCGCGATTCCTTGATCGCGTCGCGTTAACGTTATTTCGTTGTTAGGTACGTAGGTGGTACCTGCTACTACGTAGATAGCTGATTCGTATCGCGGTCGCGCTCATAGCCCCGGCCCGGCTCCGAGGATCGATTTCTGTCAGAATTCAGGGCTGCTCTCCGAGGGGAGAATAAAATTTTCACTAGCCGCTCGCTGCTCGAGCTTTCGTAACACGTTCGGCCAAAGACGAATTTTCGTTCGGCGAATTCCAATCTAGCCCAGAGAAGCTATTTTTCGATGGGAAATATACGTAGCTGGTATCTCGATTAGGTAGTCGTTCGGAACGAGGTACAGGTCGGTCACGCAAATTTAATAACGATTTTTGTTGGCCAAAAGGATTCCGTATGATCGATGCTGGTAAGTCGGGTGGCCACGATGGGTGCCGGAAGCCCTTCGTTGAATAACTATGGAGATCGGAGGAAGAATGGGTAGAAGGTGGACGGGTATGGTCGATGAAATCGTTGAATGGTAATTAATGATGGTCGGATTCCGAAGGTTGCATCGAGCAATAACGAGGCGGCCGCTTAAAGAGAGCGCACAATGGAGGTATAATGGGCGTCTATCGGAAAAAGGCGAACGGGGCTTATGATCGATTCATGAAGGCACCCTTTCGCGTCCCACCCATGGGTGCATGTCTATTTACATTAAGGCTTCTTACAAAGTCCGATGGATTCGACACCCTCGTCTACCCGAAATTTACATCGCGAAGTCGCGATCTCTGTCATATAGAATCTGAGAATATCTCGACTCCAGACGCGAACGGGTTCGATTCGTGTGCAGGCGAACCATTCGAGCAACAGTACGGAATCCCGTTTAATGAAGTTAGGCGAGCTGCAAAAGCGGCGTTAGGTGCGAGGAGCTCGAGAAGTAGCTTCGCCAAAGTACTTACATAAAGCTTCTTTTAACGAGGAATTTGCATTAAGCTGTCCCCCGCTGTCGCCTACTTCCCGTTATCTTCGCAGCCGGAAACTATAGTCGCGACTAATTACTCTGGGAAATCGTTCGATGCCGTTGGGAAGGTACCATACCGCGTATTCTCTTTCGAATCGAGTCGCGTTCTCTTACTAATCGGCCGGATTTCTGAGTTACTGCAGTTAAAAATCTCGTAAGCTTCCTTTCGAGACAAATGGATTTGTTTTTTCCAACATAGATTTCCGATAGAAACGTTTGCACGTTAGTAATTGTTGCGAGGACGTCTAAAGTACGTTACTTTTTACTGGAAACCTTTCCTCCCCTATTTTGTGGCTAGATCCTCTCGGGCAAAAGACTCATTCGTTAGAATGTAACGTCGCCGCGTCGTGTTGCTTGCTCTCCTTAAACTAAGTACCCGTCATAAATCACTCTTATCCTAGGTAAGGAATTCTTTATACGTCCACCCTTGAATACTGCTGGTCCTGACAAGTACGTGAACCAAGTTACAGTTCGGAACGTTAATGGAAACGCGGTATTTTTTGTTCCACTTAAGAAAAAGGAATGACCAAACTTGGCTCATTGTACGCGTTTCCATCGTGCATGGCTTATGCGATAGACAGGCAGACCTCTCTCATAACTGCGCGCGTCCTCGAGTTGCCATGACGGCGACGATAGAGCTAAGCGGCGGTCCGTTTCTCTTTGACGGATTATCGAAAATCGATTTGCATAGAAGCCAATTAACCTACAAGTCATTACCGGTCGTAATTATGCCGATACCGATCTTGGAACGCGTTTCAATTGATAATAATAATGATAATGGTTGCGTAGGCCGAGCGCTCGAAAGCCGGATTATTCTGTCGCATACCGCTGCGAAGTTACAACTTCGCTTCTGGGTTACATCGGTGGTATTTATCTTTTTAAAAATGCATGCAGTATTGCGCGCATTAATTTTCTCCGCGCGTTGATTGCGCTCTTTCAAAATGTACGCGCCGTCGTAACTCGATCCCCTGTTATGGGAGAAAAATGATATTAGTTCGATATTCCTCTTCCAAATTTATTTAACATCGGAAAGAGGATATGCACCATTATTTATTTTTTTTATTAATGTATACAAATCTAAAATATGCAACTATCTATCCAAATTGCGGCATTGAAATTCTGACTGGGAGCCGTCCGCTGGCTAGAGGAAAGATAGACGAAAAATCTCGTATTTGCTTAATTCCGATATTTCGATGTGTTCCCGAGATACGAGCCATCGAAGTTACGGTACCTTGGCATTCCCAAGAATCCTGACCCACTTCTGTTCCAGGAACGGAAGGGTTATTCTCTTAGAAACGCATAGCAGGTGTCTAGACGGGATAGTGAGAACTAGGCCGATGCGCGCGCGAGAGATCCCAGGCGGTGCGACGGGAATAATGACAACGGCACCGAAAAAATTACTTTGTCTTTACGAGATCCCCGGAACCGAAAGTCGGACGGATATGAATCAAAGGGTATTCTAAAGGAAGGCTCTTTTCTCCCTCCGATCGTGGAAGATCCTTCTTACGCGGGTATTTGTTGCAAAATTATGGGCGATTAAAGCTTTTACTTTTTTAATAGAGTTTAGTATGAGAGGAGATATAATATATTGCGTACATACGTGGGTATATGGAGCGGAGTGGTAAGAGAAGTGGGTCGTTCGAAGCAGTGCGCGGCGCACCGCTTATCGTTCATAGTTAGTGGTTTGGAAACGATGCCGCTTTTTTCAACCGTCCCTTCACCCCGCCTATGCTACAGCATCGTTTAGTTGGTCCAATTATATTTAACAACGATCTCGTGAACGCACAGCCATCTTAAAAAGGGCATATGTTGGAATACGGTAATAGAAAGAGAGAAAATATCGATGCTAAAAACTCGGTCAATAGGTTTGACGCTTTTATCTATAATATCGAAATAAGTTTACGTTTATTAGCAAATTGGGGGAGACCAATTATCGGAGAGGTTTTACGGTGCCGTGCGTTACGAAACGGCGAGCAAGCGTGGCACAGATTGCGCGGGACAAACGTGCGAATATCGCCGCGCTTCGTAAATCGCAAAAACAACGTTCGTCGAGCGCGACGGTCCCATCGCAGTGACTATATCTACTCCCGCACATTTCCTTCTAATCTCACGGTAACAGCCCTTTTCATCTTGTTTCTCCCGTACATATCCGCTTCCGGTTTCGTGTAGATGTAGATGTGCATCGTCTTCCGCGCTTCCATTTTTCTCGGACAGTTATGATTTCGCGATCAATTGTTACCGTCATCAAACTGAAATTTTCCATACTGGTCGTGTTAGTAGATGGAATACACGGCCCAGATCAGGTCGAAATCCGTCAATTAATTTCGCATTCAAACTCGACACGATTTCTTTTGATGCGTCGCTCATTTTTCAAACACGCGTTTTTACTTCCGTTTCTTGCACTCTCTCGTTTTTTTTTTCCCGCTCGTACAATTCGCAACAGTGGCAAAAATATCGAGAGTCGAATGGTCAAGAGATAGGTACGCGTGTACTCGTAATCCTCGGTGATCGTTCTCGTATGCAAAAAAGTCAATCGACCGGTTTACGCAGCGGGCGTGTTCAAATCTTTTTTACAGCGGACTCTTTTTACCGATGTTTTCATACTGTAAAAAAAAATATTCATTCATCAGTCGCGAAGCGCCGACATAAGTTATGAATAGCAGCCAAAGAGTAGTTCAGCGGACGGACGATTCCTCGAATTCTCGTTGCTCTCGACGAACTGTTAATGGCCAAGCCTTTTTCTTCGAGGTCACAGGGATTAAAAAATATCTGCCCGGGACGACGATTAATCGAACGTTAACACACGCGAAGTGAATGGGATCTGAAAACGCGAGGAAGGAAAGTGGGTTTTCGAGAACGACACGGTCCCTGGCCAACGCCCGACGGCCGGTACTCGGCGTGCACTCGACTGCCGACGAGAGTAGACAGTCATCGATAGCTTTCGTTCTAATGAAAAAAAGTAAATCAATATTGACGTGGAGGCGCGACAGTTAACCGCGTTACGCGTAACAGCTGACTCGATTGCCGAGCTTTTTTCCCCTCTGATATGCTCGAAGCCTGAAACTGACAACGATCGATATGTGTACCTCGCGTTCTCTTTCCCTCGCTCGTGTCTGCGTCGATGATACCTCTTCCGCGTGGCGAAAAGAACGGTGATCGTCCTCGTCTCGATCGCGATACAAGGGATAGTCGTTTTTTCCGCTGGAAACCTGACCGGACAGGTGCGTAGAACGCGAGATGATTTGATCAGCGTAATCGGTATAATAGCGTACGAGGGTTGGGTGGCGTACGAACGTCGTGGCTTCGCTGGAGAAGCGGCTGTAGACAATCGAGGAAGACGGAAGGGACCGGACTAGCTACCGAAGTTGATATCTCTCGTCAGTGGGATGTTGGTAGCAGGGTTCGCTGGTAGGCGTGCTGGCTAGGGTGAATTTAACGAGCGATGTTATCTGCTCGGATGAATGCCGAGCGTCCCTTGCACTCCTCGACCGTTCCCCGATACCATCTTCCGGACTACTCGCGTCGAAGGGTACGAACGTGAGAGAGACTCGCCTTTCTTCAACTACGCCTCTTTTCAAGCAGTTCCTTTTTATTTCGCGCGTGTTTCGTAACCGCGGGAGCAAGCTGACGCGCGAAATCTCGCTGGAACGGAATTCTTGTTTTGTCTACGAATGCGAAGTCTCGTGGCAAGCACCACGGTATGTTTGCGCTCTCAGAAAAATACGGCGTTTCAATGCAACGCGACGCGATGCACCTGTCTATGCTCGTCGCGAATCGAACGTCGAGAGAACGAAAGAAAATGGTAGAGCGAGCACGTCGAATCGGCCGCGAACGAGAGGCAACGGAACGACGAGGGCCGAGGATCGGGGAGAAAGCAATTTCGTAGGACGATAAAATTTTGGTGGGAATTTCTCAAACTGACTTACACGTAGGTTGAAATCGGGGTCGTAAAGAGGGATGAAATGGAGTCAAGTATTTCACGGGTCGACCGTTTGTTTCTGGAACAAAGAGGAGCCTGAAAAGTCTTGGCCAACGTCATTTCGAGACAACGTAGGAAACGTAGGGAACGCCCAGCGGGGCTCTCGCTCTATCTCTCTCTCTCTCTCTTTCTCTCTCTCTTTCTCTCTCTCTCCTCCAATGAATAACGACGTTACGACTCATGCCTTGTTACTCTTTATCATTTCTCTCTTCCTCGACGCTCTCCTTTTTCTGTCGCTCTCCTAAATATGTGTGTACGCGTGTATACGATGCAAATTTCTCACGCGTCGCGACGGGGCTGAAGAACGGTAACCGAGTCCATTAATCTCGCTGGTGTATCCTTCGCGCGCAACCCCTACCAAAGTTTCACATTTCGGAGCGTATCCACGTGCCTGGACACCTGGCCGCGCGAGGGAGAGGTCCGGGACGGTAATTAAAGCGTGAATAAATAAAGCTGCAGGCGTAAATCCCACGGTATAAAAAACTTCGGACCACTGAACGAAGACGAGGAGAAAGAGGAGCCGACCCCGAGCGACGAGCGATGGGTTTTGAGTCTCCTCGAGAAGAACGACGAATCCGTGCAGCCTACAAACGTCGCTACTTTTTGACTAGCTGTTCGAAAGTGAATTTTAGTAACGAGTTCACTTCGTTTCTCCGGTCGATTTTTAATGTCGAACAATCGCAAACCGGCTTCGATTAATGAGAGGATTCAAAGATCAGTTCTTTACAATAATAATTGGTAGACCACTGAATGGATACTCTTCCTCACGATTTCATTTGAACGCAGTTTTACGATTTTTTCTCAATTATTTCTGAGGTTTTATAACTAAGAGGACAAGGTAGCCGACTGGTCGCGAACAATTACCGGAACGGAGAAAGACTGCGCGGCGGACTATGAGGGTGGTTCACGTGCCGCGAAGGCATCTAGGTCCGAGGAGAACGTAGCGAAAATGTTCCGCTTCCGCGCGACCAACGGGGGCCCGACTCGTGTATCGCTTTTATCACGGGATTGCTAAAACGACCCGTCTCGCCGTTATTCGCTTATGAGATCCTCGGCTACGTGCGCGACTACATTTTATAAAATAGCGATAGGAGAGACGGAGAAAGAGAGTACGAAACGTAGCGGCCGGTAAGATATTGGTCGATTCACTTATAGTCATGAATATGTATTCGCGTGGCAGTCTGCAGCTGCAGGCTTCCGCTTGGCAATCATTATTCTTAATAACCGCCATTACGAACGGCGCGGCGGCGTGCCGCGTGGATTTTTCGCTCGCGGCGACGCGAAACGATTCTGATGAAATTACACGACGGATACGGTGATGGCGCGAGAATTGCGACCGAACGAAAAGTATCCTATCGTTCCGCGTTCTTCGACACGATTATCGCGGGAGTCGGCAAACAAATCTGCGTCGGCTCCGTCCGTTCAGTGATCGTGAAACGGACATCGCAACGTGAGCAGATACGTGCGATCGAGATTCGCGTTTAACGTACGGATTTGGTTTCACCCCGTTCCTATTCGCGTTTTACCGGCGAGCCATCCGCGAGCGCCGGCGTCCCGACGCAATATTTACGGGCTCGGTTATATCCCACGGCTTACACGCGTTTGCATTATTGACGCGGCCGGTAAGAAACCCGCTCTACCCAGCCAAGTCCTGACCGTCGTCCGTAATGGTCGTTTTCTTTCTCTCTTCCATCCGTTCTCTCTCACGGTAGTTAGCCTGCCCGAACAATTTCAAGACAGTAACATCGTATTTGCACGAGTTTACTCGTGCCGTCGACGCCCGTGGTGTGCGGCGTAAGAAAATCGAGAAGAAGCTCCGCGCGTAGCTGCCAGCAACGAGGTTAATTACCTATCGCGCGTTTCCGCTACCTCCGACCATGAATGCTAACACGGACCAGCCTCCGCATTCGACCTTACTCTTTTTTTCGCAGCCTTTTGTGCTCTTCCTATCGCGGTTTTTAATAATCCGCTTGTATTACTTTCCGCCCTTAATTTCGCTCTCTCCTACCGGTAAACTTTAGTTCTTTACGTTCACCCTGCTGCGCCGCCGTGCTTTTTTCTCGCGCGTACTGATGAAATTGAGTTTCGTTCCTCGTCGAAGTTAGTATCCGTATTCGTGCTGCGAATGGGTAACGAGAACGACGCGTGTTCCAGAAAGCTCTATGCTGTTTGAAACAGTCGAGGGAGGAATCCGTCGAGGAGTCGTCATTCGTATCGATCGATCGGACAGAGCTGAGCATTTTAATCGCGCTGGTCGTACGAGAAACATAACGCTAAACGATCGTTCCGGATGGATGACCGACAAAGGCGTTCGGCGTTTTCGCGTTCCGAGTTCTAGACGAAACGAACCGAGGAGAGAACCGACGAGAGACAGAACCGGACGACGAGCTGTGTTTAAATCTCGCAAACCGAGATTCTCTCGTTCGAATTGCAAAGCACATTTGCGCGTTACGCCGATATTCTATGCAACCGCAATTACTCGAGATGACGTCGGGACGAAGACAACTGCGAGGGAGAGATGGTCTGATTCCGTCTCGGGAAACAAGAGCTGGCTGCGACGCGGATGCTGCGGCAGAGAAGGAGAGAAAGACGAAGCGCTCGACGCTGCGTTACATAGGTTTCTCTTTAACTAGGTTTCCAGTTCTCCCTCGTTGCCCGTACCGCTTTTCCTTTTTTTTCTTTTTTCTTCTTTCGCGACTGATTGTTACTCGTTTTTACTAGAATAACGAAGCTCGGGTTTCAGTTTCTCAGCGCATCGTGTCTTCGCGACTCGACTCTCGATCGTGCGTCCTCTCGATCTCGATGTGTGCCGTCGCGAGACACCTCGAGCTACCGAAAAGCCCCGGCAAACAAACTCGGTGCACGCGTCAAAGCTCGCGACAAAGCGCTGAAAGCGCATTATGCGCGTCGCCTGGCGTGCCGCCTCGACCAACTCTCGGGATTCCACAGATTACTGCCGCGCGTGACGTCACGCCGCCGGACCGGATTCTCTCTTTCATCTCGCTTAAATGCCCGTCCACGCTTCCGTTCCAAGTGTGTACCTCGGGAGCTTTTCCACGCGCACGGAAGAGTGCTCGACGTCGTTGTTGGAAGAATTCGATCGGTTTCCGTTGTAAACGATTTCATCGAGTAACGTCGAACCTCGAAGTTAATCCGTTGGATTTAAAATCGAAGGTCTCCGGGAGAGATAGCCGACCGAGAGACGGGAAGAACAGGTGGCGATGGATCATGGTTGTTATCTATTATTTCCCGGATTACGGTCGGTGTTCCGTAAATTTTCATGGTACCGGCGATGGGACGAGTCACGGGACGTGTTCGAAGCCGAGTCGAGTCGAGTCGGGGGCAAATCGCGCGCGGCGCCATCCCACCATGAATTCATTCGCACCCTCATGAAATTCAAAGCAGTTGTTACGCTGTTGGCACGACGGCAACGAGCACGAGGAGGTAGAGGACGAGCGCGCGGAACGACGGATGGTTTACGGACACACCCGCGCCAACATCCACGAGCTCTCTCGCCTCCCCCGCGCGCTGATTGTGAGACGCGTGTTCGATGTTTTATTTATATATCGCGTTTGTATCGTTCTCTTGCTCAGGTTCTCACCGTTTATTACCACCCGGGAACGCGTGCCATACCCGTTCCATGCTCCGTGCGCCGTGAGTCGCGTCGTGAACCGCGCGGGCCCGCGGCCGGACCGAAGCGAGAACCGTCGCTTTAATACGTAATTCGAAAACTCGCGGTTAATAGATCGCTCGGGGATTAAGTGTCGCTCGGTGTAACGCAACACTGCAGGTAATTAAATGCGCGTGTTAAATTTATGGCAAATTGGACGAAATCTCCATCGAGTAGTTAGCACTTAAGCCACTCTCGATCTCGATTCTCGCATGCGATTTGATTAAGCCTCTATTAAACCAACGCGGGGCGTGCTTTACCAAATTGAGGATAGTCGCTGTCGCGCTGCGTTGTTTCGATGAAATGATTTCGCTACGCGGGACCGGGACTGGAATTGGGAACGGGAACGGTAAATGCTACTTGGCCGGCTCGTAATCGATAATAGAGTCGCGTAACTGTTTAAACGTTCGTTTTCCTCTGCCTCGAGATTAGTTGTACTGCTAGAGAAAAGTATCTTGGGCCGGGTATATCCGAAGAACGTGAAGGGAACAGCTCGAGTCATTTCGTTTACGACAATGAACAGACCGATGGATGGGACGATATTCGCGATTGGAATTTATCCTGGGAATAGTTTCGTAATAAATACCGATATCTACTCCGATGTACGCGCCTACACGATATACTGCGCGGTGACATTCAAATTGCCGTCGCGAAACGCGACGCATACGCTACCCATTACACTGATATTCCGAGAACATTAGACCGACCGATGCTGCCATTTCCAGAGTGAATGTACGTAAAAGCCTGCTGCTCGATTCAAGGACTGCCATGTCTCGCCGTGCCCAATGCATATTCTAAATAAATTAACCTATTTCTCGTATATTTTTTGCGATTTTTCGTAAGTCAAATGTTGGTTTGATTAGTGCCTCGATACGTGCGACGTTGTCAACGCGAATAGAAGTGGCAAGACCCGTTCGCCGAGGTCTTGTCGCGGGGAAAATAATTAGCTCCCGGATCCGATCGCGAAAATATTATGCGATCTGAACTGCAACCGGAATCGTTCTTGGCAGAGCACAGAACGTACGGGTTACGGCGTATAGCTTGGCGTTACAGCATGCGGCCGCGACTCTAAAGAGGTCAAGTACACTTCTCCGTACTTCTAGTTCCTTCATCCATCGTTCTCTAGACTCGGTGAGAATCTGATTCGACCCGACCTCCGCTACCGCGCCGCGCTACCCCGCATTCGTCTCTCCTCTTTCTTCTTTCTTTCCAAGGTTTTTATCTTAATAATCCTGCCAGACAATATTCCTACCCTTTTTTTTCCGACTCACCCTACCGAGCTAGCCGGCTCGTTCTTCGATCTTCAATGCATCCACCGTCGTTATTAAATTTAATTAAACCCCGTTATTGCTCTTTATCGTGCCGCGGAACGAAAGTAGGGAACGAAATTAGTTTCTCTTTGCCCGCGATACCTTCGAAAACGTACATAGTATACTGTCTGGAACGTTACCGGTGACCACTGTTCCACGTTCCGTTTGGCAAAGATAAATATTCGTTTTGATGCGAGACTCCGATGTTGTTTGACAAAGAGGACAGGATCGCGAGTTTCGCTTTATAGTGACCCGCGTTTCCGAGTCGGGTACAGGCATTTACGGAACAACTTAAGCCAATCTGGCCGGCCACGATCATTATCCCTTCATCGCGCCGGAACGAAGCTATATGTATAACTTCGATGCTAAGTCGTATTATTCCGAAGACGACGTAACAGGTCACAGGTCGAATAATGCGATCGATTTCGTAACCCCGATATGAATTATCGCGGAAGCTGAGAAATTCGATCGGAAGGAAAGGGTGTCGAAAAAAACGAGGAAACTGCGATGACAATATATATGTATTCAATACATTAGAATTAGACGAAGCACATTTACTGAACGCCGTTGCATTCGTTTTTCACGCTGCTCCTCTATACTACTATTCCCCAATCTTCCTTAATAAAGTCGGCAGCCCTTTCTCCGACCATGTTGTACGAGGCGACCGGATTGCCCGAAACCACCTGTGAAACGACGGAAGCAACGTGATTGAGAGACGACGAGTAGGAAAGAGAGGAAAAGCGTATGTTATTCGTAAAGGTGTACGTACTTGAGGCAACACCGACGCGTCGGCTACTCTCAGTCCTTTGACACCGTTGACTTTGAGTCGCAAGTCGACCACTGCCATTGGATCGGACGCTGGACCCATTTTACACGATCCGGTTTGATGATTCTCGGGTCTCGAGTCGTAACGTACAGCGCATTTCCAGTAGTCGTCGGTGAGGTATGTACGATCCGCGCATTGCGGTACCGTCACATTTTTAAGCTTCAAACCGATTTTCTGCATCGTCGGGGTTTGCGACAGTTTTGTAATCGCGTGAAGTCCTTGGATTATGACGCTGAGATCGTGATCCGTGGCTATGTCGTTGCTCCAGATGACCGGCGGATCGAGCGGATTGTTGCTGTTCAACGTGATACGACCTGTGTAAAGAAACAAAATTTAGAATTTGATCTGTAGAGCTTTTTTTTCCATTCGCGTTCTTTTGCTTCCGTACCTCTGCTCGTTGGCTGAACGTTCACGGAGGAGAACCTGACGGACATTTTCGGACCGCCGCTAGCCAAGTCCGGGATGTCCAGTTTCGGTGCGCAAACTGCTTGGTAGCCAGCGAAGAATATCTGGATGTCTGGGTCATCGGGGGTGGTGAGATTCGAGGCGATCATTCCGGTAACTTGCGCCAAGCCGGTAGCGGCGAACGGTCCGGTTTGATTCTTGAGATAGAGTTCCGCGTTGGTTTGGTTGAACAACGGATAGTAATCCTCGTCCACTGTGAAGTCCAAGCCGTACGATTGGTGATTGTGTAGATTTTCACCGACGCCTGGTAGATCGACGACTACGGGGATTTTATTCTGTTTGAGGTTTTCCTTTGGTCCGATTCCGGACAACAACAAAAGTTGTGGCGAGTTTATCGTGCCCGCGGATAGGATGACTTCCTTCTTCGCTCGTACGCGGTACTTCTTTCCGTTCTGTCGACAGACAACAAGCTCGTATATCCGACTCATGATTCGATACCATTTACGACGTCAGGTACGATACCATTAAAAATTCGACGCCGGTGGCCTGCTTGCCGGCGGTTGTGACTTTGGTCACAAGAGCGTTAAGGGCCACGTGAAGATTTTTACGGTGTGCCACCGATTTAACGAACGAGTCGAAGGTGGTCCTCCTCACACCCTTCTGACTGATAGTTTGGGCCACGGTGAATCCAGTGGGTATCTCACCAGCCAAATCTTCGATCGTGCCGTAGCCTGCTTCTTTTGCCGCCTCGAGAATGTTATTAGTGAATGGTGGTTGATAGGGCAACCTGTCAACGAAAGAACGATTTCCCAGATCGCGGTTCGAAAGATCGTAGAGGAACATTGGAATACGTATCGACGACGAACCTTTCGACGTTCATCGGCCCGCCGGTGGCATGGAGTGACGCGCTAACTCGACCAATTTCCGTGTTATTCTCCGATTTCAAATAGTACGGGAAAACCTGAGAAAGATGGATAACGATAATAATACTTCGGCTAGCGTGACAGAAATATCAAAGGCAACGATGGAACGTACGTCTTCCCAAGCCCATCCAATGGCTCCTTTTTCGACCCACTTTTGGTAATCTTTCGGGTGACCCCGATGATACGCCATGCCGTGGTGAAGCGTCGTTCCGCCGGCGTTCTTACCTCGAGGCCAGACGCATTTGCCGTCGGTGCTCAGACAGGCGTACGACTCGTTCGACGTTTTGTACTTCCAATCCAATTGGCCATCTACGCGCGTCACGAGAATACACGTTAATTGCACGACAGTCTTTATAAGCTACCTCATCGTCGATTCGATTATCAAGATTAAGCTCATTACTCAGATAAAGTTGAAGATTGCTGGGTATTTCGGCGCCTGCCGGTTCGTCCGGGCCCGCTTCAAGCAAGAGAACCTTCCAATTCGATATCTCGCTCAGTCTTCCAGCCACCACGGATCCGCCAGCTCCCGCTAGGTTCAAGTAAACACAGCCATACAATGAGAAGAGAGTCGTTCGGCAAATATACTCGAGTCAACTTACAGCCAACAACGATGAAATCGTAACTAGAGTCCGGAACTGCGATCGGTTTCACACGCCCGCATGGATCGCCGATTTCCGGGTTGGCCACCAACAGGCTGTTGAGGATCGTCAAAAACAAAGTTCCCGCGCTCGCGGAACAAACGTTGGTGAGTTGAGGTCCGCCCGCGAACGGAACGGGACATGTCGGCGACGCGACCAAAGTAGGCAAAGGGCAACTCTGAAAATCGGCAAGTCGATTGTGCGTGAGAATCGACTTGTCCGATTGCGAAATTAAGTATAAGAACATACCATGTTGCCTGTGGAATTACGGTCGATTACCCAAACGAAATTGTGCACTGTAGGCCCCGGTTTTTTCGGTAACGTACCGATCGACTCGCCGTCGCTCTCTTTTATACAGGTTCAATATGTATATGAAGACGATAATGGGTATAGGATACGCGGTATTTGCAAACTATAACCATTGTTATTGATAACGCAATGTCGCACTTGTAAATTTGTCGGCTATCTGACGTTCGCGGAGCATTGATAAATGGTACCACCCGGAAGTTATGACAGTCGTAGTACGTACGGTGCGTACAATGTTATTCCGTTACAAGCATCAACAGGCATGAGATAGTTACCGTGAAATGACCGATGGTTCTTATCACAACTTCTAACGTCAAACGATTACTTGATGTATTTACGCTTTTCCTTATCCGGAAGTTAATTCGGTGTCCACGTGTTTGTCGCAGTTCGACAGTAAAAAGCTCCAAGGCAAGTATTATCGATGCAATCCATAGTTCATCTTCGACGAACGCGATAATTTATTGGAGTATCAAGGGAAAAAGAAAAGACTGATGATCGAACAAAATTGATTTATTGTATATTGCAATACTTAGTTCAAAGAAGAAAGAAGAGCACAGGTCGAAGTAATAAGTGGGATATAATTCCTTAGGTAACATCGGTTCTTTGGTACATTTGTATTTGACATTGCTACAGTAGGATACCTGAATAATAAAAATACGAAGGACTCTCGAGCAGTTCGCTTGATACGATCGTACACAACAGATGTGCGACTTTGATACAGGTACACTGAATTTATTAAAGCGTGACAAATCGAACGTTTGAACTTTACTCGAGGCCTTCGCGGTTCTATACACCCTTGACATTCTCATATCGGAAAGAAAAAAAATAGTCAGGATTAATACATGTAATGACGTTAATGATCTCTAAGATCTGCAATGATCGCTGAATCGGCTGAGTCCGATTCCGACTCGTTGGTCGTTCCGTTCCACGCTTTCGATAGAATCGATCACAGCGCAGGGAGAAAGGTAGTAGCAGCAGTAGGTGCAGGTGCGCGCCGCGGTCTTTTAGTTTCTCTTCGGTGAGTTTGATCGCGGCCAGCGCGGAACAGGTATTTTTCTCCTCGAGGCATAACTCGTAAGCAAAGCCCACTGGATGGATTCAGGGACTAGATCGGGAGGACGATCGAGGATTCTCGACTACCAGACACCTTGGTCCCAGTCGATGTACTTGATCCCCCAAAGCAGTAGATCCAGCGAGCTGTCGATCGTGGAACGGGAACTAGGAAACATGGCAATTATTTCTAGTGACTGTGAGATTTCCGTGATATCGGATGTTTCCACGCATGGTGGTGAGAAGAAGTAGCGGATGGTAGAGGGGGAGGGGGGAGAGCATGGTTCCCGTACCATTGCGTATTCGGCACGGCCCACTCCGACTTTATGAACGAGGCTGCCTTCTCGGCGATCATGATTGCTGGCGCAGCCGTGTTGCTAGACGTCACCTTTCGGGTACACAGAATATATTATTACGTGTTAGAAATCGTGCGAGATAAGAAGAGAAAACCGTAATGATATACCTGAGGCATGATGGACGTGTCGACGACTCGCAGCCCTTTGATACCGTGCACCTTCAATCGCGGATCTACCACGGCCATTGGATCCGAAGCTAGACCCATTTTACAGGATCCCGCTTGATGATTCTCCGGACCGGTGTCCTGACGTATCGCGCACCTCCAGTAATCGTCGCTGAGGAACGGATACTGCGAGCAAGCTTGGAGAGGAGTGTGGTCCAGCGTCATATTATGTTTCCGCATGGCGGTCGTGTTAGCAAACGACAAGGCTATCCGGATACCCTCCAGTAGAACCGTACCGTCCATCGGATCGCTCAGATAATTGCCGTGGATCACCGGTTTCGCGAAGGGATCGTTACTGGCCAACCGAAGGGTACCTAACGAGAGGGAACAAAATTCGCAATGTCGTTATACGGTTACAAAGCAGTAGCGTACAACGCGTACAAAAGTGCAATTAAACCTTTGCTGCGCGGATGGAGATACGTGGGCGATATGCTTATGCTTCGACGGTCACCGTTTATAAGAGTTCCAACCTCCCCAGTGGTCGCGCAGGACGCTTGATATCCTCCGAAGAAAAACTGAAGATCGGGATGATCCGGGGATGTGTACCTCGACGGTATGATCCCTGTTATTTGAGACATTCCCGTGGACGACATGGGTCCCCGTTGGAACCCGACGTATTCCGCGGCCGCTGCCCAGTTCAAATCGTACTCGTTCGGTTCGTTTATAGTAAAGGACACAGTGTACGAAACATGATTGTGCAAATTCTCGCCGACGCCTGAACCAATAGATAAAGAATCCAATTTTATCGTATTCTTGTATCGACGCGTGGGTACAGCTCAGAGGATAGACGTAGAACGTGACAGGCTAGATAAGGCGGCTCACCTGGAAGATCTTTTACGACGTTCACGTTCATGCTCTGCAGATGATCTTTCGGTCCGATTCCAGATAGCAACAAAATCTGAGGAGAGTTGACAGCCCCGCCACAGATGATCACCTCGCGTGATGCTCGAGCGACTCGAGGCACGCCGTCCTAAAAACGATCGAAACGTGCGTCGAAAAATAATGATCGTCTACGCGACTGACGACGTGGATTTACATGTTATCGTCGCTTGTGGAGATTCGAAAGTAAAAATACATATGTAATAGTAGTAATTAGACGAATTACTGAAATCAACTACGGCCGTAATGTTTGCGTTAACATTCCGATACATATTATTAAGCGTTATCGTTTTAAAAACGGTGTGTAATCTGATCGTCCCGGAATATGCATAATTTCTGTAGAACCGGTATACTAACTTGATAATACTGCACGCCCACCGCTTTCATGTTTTCAACGATGACTTTCGTTACAGTCGCATTTAACGCCACTTGGAGATTTCGCCTCTGACGGAACGGCCGTAGGAAAGCGGCCGCGGCGCTCCGTCGAACCCCGTCGTAATTCATCGTTTGAGCGACCGTGAACCCGGTGAACTGATCACCGTTCAAATCCTCGGTAAGCGGGTATCCTTTCTCGGCCGCTGCCGCGAGTATGTCACTCGCGATGTCCGGCCTCCAGGGAAACCTCCCCACGCTGAGCAGCCCCCCGGTCGAGTGATATTTACGACCGACACGATTGATCTCGGTGTTATTCTCCGAACACGCGAAATACGGCAACACCTGTTTCCAAAGCAAATACCAGATATAGGTAACGAGCCCCGTTAACATCTTCGAGTGGTTTACGACGGTGCGAGCGTGTGTCGAGTCGAATTCCTCGCTAATGATTACGGCGAACCGAACTAGTCTGACGGATTGACAAATCGCTCTCTTTAACTACGAGCCAAACACGATTTTCGCAACAAGAATGGTCGGTTTTGTTTTCTAGACTCACCTCGCGCCAAGTCCAACCATCGTTGCCCATCGCAGCCCAGTTGTCGTAATCCCTCGCGTGTCCTCGCGTGTACATCATTCCATTGTGAACCGACGTGCCTCCGAGGTTCTTCCCTCTCGGCCAGCTGCACGATCCTCCGCTCGAGAGGCAGGCGTTTTGTTCGTTGCTCGTGCGAAACTGCCAGTCGATCTCGGTTCCTATATTGAGAAATTCGTTTTTCGAATCGTCGATTGTCCATTACGCGCTTTATAGTCTACGATTCGTACCTAGGAACATCGCCACCATGCTCGGGATGTCGGCACCGGGAGGCTCGTCCGGCCCAGCTTCCAGTACTAAAACTTTCCATTCCGGTAGGTCGCTCAATCTGGATGCTACTACGGAACCAGCTGTTCCTCCTGTAGAAAAACACGAGGAACCGTGTAGCACTCGAGTAGGTTTTCTTTCTGCCGCGAAAGGAACTCGACGCGAATCGAGTCTCGGGAAAACAGTTCGATAAGGCCTTGGCCATGGTATAACAACCTCTGCTTACGTTGTTCCTGTACTTTATTACAAGAAAGGAGTTTCACATTCGCGTTCACGTACGCGAAGCACTCCGACACGCACGAAAGTAGAAAGAGCTAATTAAGTTACGTATACCCGCGTATTGTTAAATTCTTATCGATGAAACTATGCGCGTTGGACATCGTTTAGAAAGCGAGATGCTCCGAGAAGATGGACCGATGAAAAAAGCGCGTGTAAACATTTGTAGTAAGCGGCATGCAAATGTTCTAATTTTATCGCCGGTCGCATCGAAAGCATGCGCGCCGCGGCTCTCCTAGCCTCGCGGCGAGAAATTTACGAGTCGCAATTATGAGCCAGTTTGCGTTTCGGAAGATTAATACATCAAGCTTTGGTTAACACGGAATCGCATCGTGCTCGTACTCGCCACTGTCGTAATTAGCAGTGGCAACGCGCGAGATTCGATATTATAACAATTAACAACGTAATATTTGCAGAAATTTCGTTGGAGCTTTTATGGGAATTCAATTTCCGCGCTGTTGCCGTTAAAAAGTTACGATCACGAATTGGACATAGTTAAATAAAATGCAAAACGTACTGTAATTCAATTACAAACCGACTTTTCCACTTTTCTCTTTTCGCTGAAAACGTTATTCTATCAAATTGTGCATTTGCATTAAAACACGAAATTGAATGGTTAACTACGAGTAGCTTAAATTCGAAAGATGGAATCTATTGACGACTGCAACGTCCGTTTCTAGAACCGAAGCGAATGGCTCTTAAGTGGAGCAAGGTGTCTGACCAGCGAATAGCGAGTAGCGAAGTAAACGCAACCGCATGCAAACCGCGATAATTAGATTCCCGCTTAATCGGCGCATCGGCGAATCCGTCGATGGCAATTGCAGCGAAGGAAAAAATATGGCAGTATGGTTATTAGGTAGGGTGGTAAAAGTGTAGTTCTGAATGGGCTCAGATCACGACCCATCCGGTGCAATAGCGCAGAAAATAAGCCGCGTCTGTTGCGATTCGGGCTCGTTATTGTTCTTGCCCCCGGGATTTCCGTCTGCTTGCTTCATTTAATTGAGAAAAAGTAACGACGTAACGGAGCGTTTAGTCGATGCGAGTCCGAACGGAATCGGAGGGAACGTAACTGGGTGAAAGATAAAACGATCGAAAGTTCGCGTCACTCGGCCGTGCAAAATTCAATCAAACTCAATCGATTCGTCATCGCTCGTAAAAGAAACGAGCCTGGAAGAAGGAAATTAGTCGTGTTCTCGCGTTTTTCTCAACGTTTGCGCGCACTCATGGTAAACGCTGTTACTGTTATAACTGGCGCGGCGCAAGATCAGCAGGTGAAAACCGTTCTGCTTCGGCAAAAACTGCTCGGCTCGGTTGCATAACGGCTTGGGCGATTCATGGCACGGCATCGGACGTAGCGAGGGGTATCGTTAGATTTGCTCTAGCGAGATATCGGTCGTACCTGCACGAATCATCGTCCGAGTCGTTAGTAAAAGTAGAATATTATTTAGGTTGTAGGCGGACTCACTGCTATAGAGAACTGGTACGATTATGAAAATTGCGAACTGGCCTATGGGACGGCCTCGAGAACGGTGCGCGAAGAGGGAATCCTGGAGGTAAAAATTGCGTATAAACGAGAAGAATGTCACCGCGTAAATAACGTTTTCATCGCGCGATACGTTGAATATTCGGCGAGATTATGCAAACGCGGACTCGGCCAACCATAAAATATTTCGCGGTACGCAGCCTCGCGAAATGCATATTTTATCGTAGCTGCGAAACCCGTGTGTGCCGGTACGTGCTACACAATACGAATACGGCCGCGACGCAATTGTTCGCGTCGTGGACGATCGAACGAATAGCCTCTAATTGACGAGGTCTCCGAACAGTAACCGGTTCTTCCTAGCGAATTACGTAACGCGAATATCCCGATTTCCGTACACTCTTCCTGATGGTGCGGCTCGCTAATAATAATAATACACGCATCGGCGAGTAAGAGGTAAGAAGTTCCGCTCGGACGTTCTCCTTGTATTAGAAAATGAAATCAATTCGACGGAATTATTACATTGTCGAACCATCGTTTCTGCTTTCTACCGGCCATCGGCGATGAGAGGCTAGTTCTTATAAACCGGGCCTTCCGTTTCGGAATCGTTGGTAATTTTATCTCCACGAAAGTGGACGTCCCATTCCGTAGATTGCGTCTGCGTACGATTTCGTTCTCTGGAGAACGATTTGTAAAATTTCATTTGGCGGGCGGTGCTCGGAGCGTCGCGGCGGCCTAGCCGCTCGGCCGATTTATCATTAACGAGGAGGGACAAGTTAAATTAACGCTCGCGTGGATATCGCTGAATAATTCGTGTTCACTGGTATGGAAGTCCTTCTTCCATTAAAGCCTCCTATTATTGTATTAGCATGTTTGCATCTGAACGGTGAGAAAGTGGTATTAATAATGAAAGGGGTGGCTAGTCAGAGCGGGACGCGATGCGACGCGACGCAGCCGCGCGTAAATCATTCACCGAAAACCATTTGCTTTCGTTACGGTATTTTCAGCGGAAAACGAGTTGAAAATTTCAGGAAGGACGGCTCGATTAAAATCAACTCGGAGGAGTGTAAGCCCGTGCCGATCGTCACCCGTGGGCGACGAAAAGTTTCACGTTGCGATGTACGGTTGCTCGTTGATCCATTCAGAATCGAACCGGCGTAATAGTAACGAGATAGTTATTGGGATTCCGGTAAAGTACTCACCGCCGACCACGATGAAGTCGTAGTTGAGTTCCGGTGGATCGATCGGTCTGACTCGTTCGCACAATTGCGCGATCGACTCCTGACTGCGGATGAACGTGTCCAAGATGCTCATAAACATCAGAAACTGCGATGCCGGGCAAACTTGTGCGAGACTTGGACCGAGGAAGTGGTCCCCGCAAACCGGTGCCACGGACGTTCTGTAGTAGGTCGACATATTCTGCGAGCAGAAGGAAAATCTTTAGTTTCGAGCTACGATTTAAGTATACACGTTCGAACGACGAAAGTCGGCCTGATTTCTACTCGAGCCCGTAAGTTTCAGACGGCGTAACGAAACGAGCGTATAATTATTAAAGCGATAGAAATGTCTAGCGGAGTGTAAATCCGTGGGGAACAGTGACGTGGAACGATTAGACGATACGGCTATTGCGAATGACAGGCGATTTGCGTGTGTTCGGATATTCGTAGTTCGCGTAATGCTCTTTCTATGAACGTCTACGTCCGATGGACGTCGAACCAAGTCAGGGACTCATCGAAATCGCGTGACTAGAACCTGGTGTACCATTTTCAACCAAGATGATGCGATTCGCTCCAGCAATCACTACTGACCACGAATCACTTTTGTTGTTTTGACAACCGGTGCTTTTTTTTATAGTTCGTTTACTCGATCGATTTCACGTGCGGTCGATTACGCTTATCGTTAACGTCCGTTTTGGACAAAATCAAGAAAATGATAAATAAATATTAGTATTTTCATTCCTTTTTTCCAACTTGTTTTCGGACGTGTTAACTCGTCGCGTCACATCGGGCAATTACGCTTATTCTTAACGACCGTTTTCGACAATGTCAGGCAAATTACCATTTACGAATTAAAATTGGCAAGGAAAATAAATATTCGCATTAATTACGAACGTGGGGCGGAGCGGAGCAATCAACGACGAATCTAACAAACCGGTCGCGTTAATTAATTTATCGCTAATTAACGCCGCTGAATTTTCCCGTCGTCGACCGCAGGAGTTAACGCACGCATCTGAAGAAATATAAACTAGCCGAGACGCGAGTGAGTCGTCGAACACGTTGCCGATAGTTGTTAAAATTAGCTTTTTAGTTCAGGTTAGATCAAATGAATATGTAACTGATTGTCCAATTGGAACGGCGTATTTGTTATTGAAACGACTATTAGTATCTCATGTCACTACGGCCATACTCACGATATCGCACTATGATTCACCAGGATTCTTTTAAATAAATGTTATCGGTGTCACACTTTTCTCGACCTCGAATTAAGCGGCCGATAGGCGAAAGTTGATTACAACGAAGTGTTTTCGGTGACTTGGAACAATTTTAAACAAAGACGCGGGAAAATGCGCGATAACGTTTTACGAGCGGCGTTATACGCGGCACTTCTCCTCGCGGCCTATGAGCGCCAGCAAACCTAAACTGTAAAACCTCTCACCGTAGACCGTCTCTTTATAATTCATCTCCCACCCGGGTTCGTTGTCCTTTTCCTGCGCGCGGCTCGACATGCCGCAGCTATGTCATGCCATGACACCGTCGCAGTCCGTGGAGAAATCGTTGAGATTTTTTTCGACGGCCTTTCCGACTCCCGCACCAAGGTCAAGATCATCATCTTCGATCTGCCGCGCCGTCGCGTACTTTCCGATGCCAGTCGAGTTACTCGCGAATACGCCAACGTAATCGCGAGTCTCGATCTCTCGCGTAATTTTCTCATCAATCCGCGACAGCAGCAACAGCGTTCAGCTAATCGCGGTACCTTTAACCTTCTAAATTAAAAGTGCCGAGGTGCGACCAGAAAATAGTGAAACCATAGGGCGGGCAACACCGCTTTGTCAAATCTCGCGCGTACATACGTACGTTCTCTCGCCCTTTGTACGCGCACGAGTTTTTACAATCGAACCAGACTATGTTGAACACTGGTTTAATTACTCGCGGTTATTTCAGAGATTAGTCGGCGGCTTGTTTCGCTAAACAAACTCGCACGGCCGACTGTTTTGTTGGCGAAAACTCGATTTTAAACCATTGTTTGTTCCGTTTGAACCGTGCAGTTTCGTTTGATTTGTTTTTAAATCTCTGCGCTCGTCACAAAGCGCGAGATATTTCGCGTTCCTGGCTCTTCCCTCTCGGATTTTCGTCGAGAACGACTCGACGTCCGCGATAAAGGAATTTGCTGAACTACGCGGAACAGTTGCCGTTTTACCTTGGCCGGAACGAAAGTTTATGGCCGCGTTTAACGAGACGATAAATATTCTTCGGTGACGAAATCCTTGGTAGAGTTTCGGAACGGCGGTCGCTAATTGCGCGAGACCGAGCAAAGGATTCATACGGATCGGCGAAACCAGTTTCGGTTGGTTAACGAGCCGAAGAATCCGCGCGGATCCGCGAGTCCGTGAATCCGCATTGTTCGGGCGCGCGTCCCGCACAGTTGGTTGACCAAAAATCATATTTCGCGGGGAAACTCGGGCTGCGCCGGCGGACAATGGGGTTTCCGGTTTTTTCCCCGTGTCGCGGTCTGACCGACGAACTTCTATCCGATAAATTTTATCTTATACGAGTTTTCGATTTAAACCGGGACACCGGTTTCGAGCGGCGGCAAGGAGGAAAAACGGAAGAGGGTGGCCGGGTGCCGGTTAATTCGCCGCAGAGTTTGCTCGGTTGATCTCGAGTCGCGGTTCGTTAGAAACATTTTTTAGGTATATTTCATTGGGAAAGCGCAACGAATACGAATTAAACGTATCGGACGGTTGATTCGGATTGAAGACGAGATTTGGCCGCCTTTTGGCGTCGAGGGAAAGCTTTTATCGAGGCGGAAATGGAAACGAAATCATTTCGTCGAAGCTTGCTGGCCATTGATACGTTCGTTAATCTTTCTTTTCCGAACGAGATCGCGTCAATCGATCGCCCGGCAACGCGGCGGGCTACTCTTTTTTGCGGTGGAGTTCTTCCGAGTCGTTCAGGCTAGTCGACGACTGTTTCTGGGCTCAATAACATTTTGTCAACCAGCGATGCCTACTCGAGCCACGCTCGTTCATTACGTCGGTTTTTCTGCGGATCGTTCGCCCGGCAAACAGCGGCTTGCGTTTCGCGAGAAATCAATGCCGTATGATTCTGGGTTTCCATTCGAGAACGATAATCATCGCGGATGATGCATCGATGCGTCCTGGCTCCGACGGAACTGTGTTCCGTCCCGATCCGGTGCCCGAACAATTAATCGTGATAACCGTCGCTTATAAATCTTGGCGATTCGCGTGGACTTTACACCTCCGTTTCCGAGCACGAATTAAAAAATGGCAAATTATTGAGTTTGCGTAATCGACCATTATTCTCGCGTAGTAATAACGTTTTTAAGTAAGGAGATTCACTGGTTCTGCCGACGTTGGAGATACGCGTTAGTCCCGTCGTCGTTAACGAGATTTACCGTCAACGGGTAGATAGCTGCAGTTAATAAATGTCTTTCCCCGGCGTTTAATATGTGTTTTTCGGGGAAAAGGTAATCGTCTCCTCGGTTCGAGTTCAGATGCGGCACGCGAACGTTCGTTTGACCGCACAAATATTTCGCGAACCGATTTGCGATCTCCGGTCGTTAGGTATGCAAATGACTTCGTACGATTCAACGATATGTATGATGCGAATCCGCGTCGTTCCATTCTTATCTCAGATCTACGCATTTCCTGTGAAAGACGTTTCGGCTTGCTTGGAATCGATGAAGCGGGCGATGATTAAAAAATGACGAACTTTGAATACCTGCAAACGATGATATCACGGGAAGGCTCGCACTTGTTCACGGATAATTTTGTCATTCAAACGAATTACGTAAATCGCTAGTCCGGAACGTCGTTCCATTGTCTGAATAGAACATGATCGATTAATTACGGAATTTCCCATACGATCGCTGTGTCAAAGTAAGAGTCACTTTATCAAGCGTATATGCAAACGAGAAAAAAGGCGCGCGTGTCCGCCTAGCTAAGCTACCCTTGTCATTCGTCGTATATTTCCTGGGAACGATTCGCGGAAATTGTTATAGACCGAGGCGTAAGAAAATCTTCTAACGATCGCGCAGTTATCGTAAAAGGATACGCTGTCGTTGAGCAAAGACAATGCGGTTTCCTCTCGTCGCTTGAGTAAACTGACGAACTGTAATTTTGCGCGTTCACGGATGTATTAACAGTGTTCCGTTTATCTTCCGGTCGTTCCGCGGTAATGGGCGGGGGAAAGAAGTATTAAAGCAGCTCCGTGGAATTTATGAAAAGCCATTTTTTAGCTAGTAAAATAAAAGGAAGACGAGGCACCCTCTCTGGAGTCCATCGAAGTAGGAGCTGAGAGCCTCGGAGAAGGCAGGACACGTATTTGTTTTGGCGCAACTTTTCTTGTTACGCGAAGCGGTTGTGGTGCTTGAGAACCGCGTAAACGAGCGAAAAGACGAATAGAGAATTTCATAAAGACAACGCAGCGTCGCCTCCTTCCAAAGTTTTTAATTTAGGCGAGTTGCGCACCAACCCGGCGCTAAATTAATTCCGCGGCGATGATCGTCATCTCTCGTGCCAATCTCTGCCTCTAAATGAAATTAATAAGTCCGAAACTGGATTTCGTATCTCGTAAATAAACCGAAATGTTTCTCCTTCGTTAAGACGAATCCACTCGACGTCTTATTTCGGTTGAATTTTTGCAAAATTATTTGTAGAGTCGATATGCGTATTCTCGATTGAGTATAAGTTGCGGTAGTTGGAATAAGTCGTAAGCAAGTGGGATGTTACGATTGGCAAACTGCAACGGTCGTCGTTCCATCTTCCCGAACTGATTCCTGACTGAGGTGAGGCAAGTTCGGGGGTGAGCTTTGCTTAAGCCGAGCTTAAATAAGCAAACCGTCGCGCAAGCCAGGTTCGAGCGGCGTTTCTCTCCCCGATTCCTCCAGCCAGCCTTTCGACTACGCCGCGAAACTTTTTGTCGACCAAATTCTCTATCAACGGACCGAGCGTCCCTCGGAATCGCTCGCTACCGTAACGTTTCACTTATTTTCAGATCTGAAATAAAGCGCGCGGTAACTCTCGCTTTGCCGTCGTCTGTTAATCTTTCGGACTGAACCGTCCCTGAAATCCCTACGCGCGGGACGTATCTTCTTCATCTAACGTAAACACAGCTAGTAATTTCTCGCGAGGAAGTTTCGGAGACGTCTTTCGCGAGTTAACCGAGCTTCCGATCGCTAAAATAAACTACGACAAACTTTCACCGACGGATAAATGCTGACGAATATCGCGTACCGCTAATACAGAATCGATTCGTATCGCCGTATCGACTCCCGCACGTGATCCGAGCGCGTTTAAGCCTCCCGGCTACTCACTAATCCCCTTTTGTCAGTAATAATTACGAATTCGTTAAACGGACCGTCGAAACCGTACCGTGCAAAGTATCGCGCGCTCAAAACACCCTGAATTATTCATACGTCGAGCGCGTACGTTTGTCGGCGGTCGGATCGCCGGTAACAAACAAAGCTGCATAATTAGCGAGGCTACACCGTCTGACAATGCGGTGAAGCGGTAACGCGGTAGCGAGAGATCGCGCGGAACGCGTCGAAACGACAACGAACGCTGCTGCCCGTCGAACCGCGTTTATCGAAGCAAGGGGAAAGTAAAACTCGGAAACTCGAGCAGTGGAGAAATATTATCTTTGCTGTTCTTATCAGGCTTACCAGTGGGTGACTTCGATGCCGGACTCAAGGAAGCACCGTCTAGGAACTGGCACGGTTAGACAGTCCGTCGCGGTCGGTTCCAATAGTAATATTTACATTTGGCTGTATGCCAATGGCGCTGTTTCACGGGTCCGAACGGCGGTTCGCGTTCCTCGCTTCAAGAAAAATATGGATTCTTGTTCTCCGCGACGCAACGATCGACGTCGAGTGCACGGAACGACGTGAGACGGGGAATACTTTTTCTAACTATAAGATAGCCACGAACGAGAAGTAGAAGTATTACGCTTCCTATACTCTTCGTATCACTGTCTCTCAGTTTCTAGTTTAGATCCGAAAAGTAGAGAACCGCGGTTTGAGAGTTGAAGCGGGATGAAAGTTATGATCCTCGGCGAAGAGTTTTTCGTGGATTTTCGGGATCAAAGAGTCACGATTTCGCGAAAGATTCGCCGAACCCGCAAGAAGTACGCCAACTGGATATCCTCCTATCCCCGTAATCGGAAGTTAAATCGGAGATGGTTCGTTCGTCGCTGACCGTTGCGATCAGCGATCAAAAAGTTGTAGACTCGTAAGTGGATTATTTGGTCGCGAGCATCGAACATCGAACGTTTTCGGAAAACCCGCACGACCGTTTACAAATGGAAAAAGAGTCTCGCGTTGCCCGGTTATTGTTTCAGCTGGAATCACGAAGATGCGCGAGCAGAATCTGGTCGAATCCCACGTAATTATAATTCGAACGATCATTGCCTCGTCCTCCCGGTTCTGATTTGTGCGGGTTGAAACATGATCGACTGACAGAATTGGCTCGTATAGGTCTTCAATTAGAGGATTGCAGAGATTCCACAATTACAGATTGCGGTATTAACTTACGACAATTACAATTTTCCGTATTTCTTGAAAAACTAGGGAAAAAGAGAGAACGTCTCTCGGGAGTTTAACCCATATAAAGTCAGAAGCGGTCCTCTCGCATTGTTACGAAGAGGGGAAAGAGAACGAGTGAACTAGGAGAACGTGCCGTGCTGCACCGAATGGTCGGGTCAAAGTGCGCGGCCTGTGCGTTCCTACGACGACGTTGCAGTGCACCGAGCTGCATCGCGAAAGTGTTGATCACTGAAAAACGCGGTATGCACTTTGCGCTTACTCGGCTGTGTCTGCTTTTAACCCTTCAGCATTTGCGTTTAAGGCTGTCGAAAATTTACGACGCCCTGTGCACCCGGAACCGCGCGAGCTCTACGGTTCTCTCCAGCTCCCGGCAAGGGTCGTACCCCTCTTTTGTTGCGAAATTTCTCGGTTCCGTGCTCGCTCGCGCCGGGATGGAAGAAGAAGAAGAACGAGAAGGGAAGAGAGTGAGTTTGAAAACGATCCAATTAGAGCGTGAAACGCGGAAAAGCTCGCCAATCGACAAAGGAGAAAGTCGAAGGGCCGGAGGCGCGTTTCTCGCGCACGCATTCGTCGCTTCCGAACGCCCGATTGTCCATATACAGATCGTGAATAGCGCGTGCATCGTTATCGGCACGCGACTGGAAAGCGGAAACGATCTTTCAGGAGAGAAATTCGACGAAAAACATGTATGCGAAAAAGGGAGCGAAAGTTCGAGCGATTCCTCGTAAAGAAAATAAGTTGGAAGGTGCCGCGAATAGCCACTCGTAATTAAAACGTATCTATTGGAAGTCGCATCCTTTCGATTCATCGGACGAGGTCTATTCATAGAACTTGGTCATTTCTTACGCTCAGTTTTGTCGCGACATCGCGGAGACCGTCATAGGCTGAATAATATTCCGCTCGCAACGAGAACTCGTTACCAAGTTAAATCACGGATGGACTTACAAATTAACGAATGCCGTTGTTCTCCGTAACAAATCCTAGTTTCAGCTAACGTCCAGAGTCGCGATACAAAAACGGAAGAAGAGACGATACGGTTTGGAACGGTGACGAAAGAGACTGTCGCGAACAATGCGATCTCCTTTTTCTCCTACGGAGTTAGAATTGGAGATGCCAAACACCGTAACGAGTTCCGTATACGGAATTAAAAACAATAGTAATTCTCGGTCGTGGGACGCCGGTCGAATTCGTATATGCTACCACAATCGAGCATTGTCGAAACGAAGAAGAAACTACGAATTCTCGCACTCGGTTAGATTGAAAATTAGGCTAAGCATGCTAATTAACTGCGAGCAAATTCCGTTTTCGACACGCGAGGCTGTAAACTTAAAAGGAATGTGATTTGATCTCTTTTTATTCGTACGTAAGATCGACAAACGAGGATAATCCTTTTTCGGCAGAAACGGACTTTCGCGATTCGACGAAAATAGTAATTAAGCCTGGCTCGTTGTCGGAGTCGTCGATGCTTGGTTTAAGCCAGGGTAAAAGAGGGTCAGCTCGTCCGCATTCCATTAAATCGTCCCGCTCAAAGGAAGATCCGTACGAGTTTTGGAACGGGCCGAAACGAAACGAAACGAAACGAAACTAAACGAAACGAAGCGAAGGCGAATAGGTCGGTCCGGAGATCTCGGTAAAAAGGCATGGACGATGTCGTTGTATTTGGCTTCTTTACCGGCGTGTTTCCTGGTTCATGTTTTCTACCAGTGGCCCCCCTATCTCTCCCTCGGGAACCCCGCACCACCAATTCCGACAAACAATTTTCCCTCCGACCGTGGCACACACCCTCCTACCCTTATTCCGTTCATTCTCTTTCCCGCTCCGATACGTACGAAGCGGACGCGACCTTCCGCTTTCCCGCTTTCTCGCTTTCCCGCTTGCTGGCTCCATTCAAAGTCCATGGGCAAAACGGTTACTGGAATCGTACTTGTTGAGCCGCTTAATGGATCCGAGAGCATCGTGAAAGTTGCTGCTGCAATTTTTCACTCGGCTAAGTCTCCGAAACTCCATTCGATTCCAGATTGCTCGACTTGTTCGAAGTTTGTCGCGCCTGCTCCCGCCTCTCCCAACCTCTCGTTCTCCGGTGCCAACCCGAGCTTAGGTCTCCGTTGCATCGTGCCTCGTTCTCGTTCTGCTCTTCTCCTCCGTCGTATTCGCTTTCTCGTTTGTATGCGCGCGAACGGATAACTACCGGCGAATCTTCGACGGGCATCTGCGTTCGCGCGACGAGCAGAAACGTATCTATCCGTCGTCGAACAGTCGCCGTATTCCTTCGCATTTAATTTCAGCTCGCGTTTCGGTGTGCGGGAGAACCGGCGCACAGCAGCATTCATGGTTACGTGGAGAGGAAGGAGCGTGCGTAGCGTGCATTCGCGTTGAATCGGCAAGCATCTCTTTTATTTGCCCGGGATAGCAGCAGCAGCAGCAGCAGCAGCAGCAGCAGCAGCAGCAGCAGCAGCAGCAGCAGCAGCAGCAGCAGCAGCAGCAGCAGCAGCAGCAGCAGCAGCAGCAGCAGCAGCAGCCCGGTCCGATGGCCATCTCTGAAATACGAATAACTTGGGAAACGGGTAACGACCGGGCATCGCCCGCCCCCGTCTTTTCCCCGTCTATTTGCATTCATCGCTTTGAGCCGGATGATTTCATCATCGATATTTTATGTAAATATCATCATGGGACAGCGAATCGGAACGGGAAGTACCGAGATAGCTGAATCGATGCCGGAAATTGGCAACCGGAAACGAAATTATCGAACGCTGCCTCGGATTGCACGGCAAACTTAACTAACGAATTTTGTCTTGCGATAGTTTTCGGTCGGTCCGGCTCGATCTGAACCCGGCTTCGTTGAGTAAATGGGTAAAAGGGTAATCCGTCCGGAGTCGACGAAAATGGTAAGCAAATCAAAGCGCGGCGTATACATCCCCCGGCTGGAGTTGTTAATTTTCGCCGAGGCAACTTTCCGGTAAATATCGTACCGTAGCGTCGCGCGTCGCGTCGCGGATTCTCCCCGTGGATACGCGTTCGCAGCCGCGGCGTATCGAATTCACCGGTAATGAAGCTTGGAAAGTCGAGTCCCGTGCTGCAACCGTCGCCACCGCCGCTTTTCAATTCGGTCCGCTCTAATCGGGGACGAGAGAACCAACCGTTCCGTTTACGCGTCAGAGATTTCGACTCCCACGCTAACCGGCTATAGCACGGCTCCCATTCGCAAAAACCGAGTCACCTCCGATACCCGGTAGCAGCGAGCATGTTGAAAGCATTAGCAAGTTTCTTGCACGGCCTCGACTCGCCCACCAGAAATTAGAGGCAATCATTCTCGGCTTAACCGATCCCTCGCGATCCGAGATGGTTTTGCCCTCCCGTCTTGCTCGCACTCGACCTCTTCTAATAATCCCGACGTCCCGGAATCGCTTACCCTGCGCCGAAATCGATGACTCCGTCGCCGACTAACCACCCTCGAAACGAATCGACGCTCGATACTCGATGCGCGTATCTAAAGATGAGTGGTAAGCCGTTTCTCATGAAATCGCGTCGACGTAATTTCGTCGAGTTCGGAAAAAATAATCGGACCGGTTCAGTTGATCCGGCGCCATGAGTCACGTGAACGTCGAACGCGTTTCTGTTTTCCGTGCGATTAGACAGACCGCCAGGTAACGTACTGTCGCGGCAACTATGAGGTAACGAGGAAGACAGTGGAACGGACGAGCCGGAAATAAAGGCCGGACGTTACAGCTCGTCACTGAGGCAGAGTGGTACTGGTATTACGTCGGGAGGAGGCGGATCGAGCAACGCGAAACGAAAGAAGCCAGCTGCAGCTACCTCTGGAAACGTGGAAAGCGTGAAAGATCGCTTTCCTGCCCGAGAGTACTTTCCATTTAATCCCAAAGTGCCGCTCCTCCTTCCCGGCCGCGAGGCGTGGCGTCGCGCCTGCCCTAATTCGATGAGAAAATTAAATTAACTACAAACTGCAGTATTTTGTCTCGAGCGCGATCTTACGTAACAACGAGTCCGTACCTTCGTATAGAATCGAACCGTGCTTTTCTTCTGTTTCTCGCGGCCAGACGTCGCTGTGTCGGGATCGTTCATACTCCCTTTCGAATTCACGTCGTTTCGTTCCCGGTCGCCGAAGAAGCTTTGAAAAATTACGCGAGCTCTTCACTCGCCATCGAAAAGGTTCTGCCGAGTTTTACGAACACTGTACGCGGTCGGGTCGGGTCCCTAACGAGATTCCTCGAAACGAGACTTTGTTCATTTTCAAATGAAAATACCATGTCCATTTTTCAGATTAGTTTCCGCCGTAGAAACGAATGGATCTATTCGTCACCTCGTAATTTCAATGAACGACGCCGTCCACGGTTGTAACAATAATTACTTAGGTAAGAATAGCCGCGAGTCATTATGCCGTTACCGCGATCTCATGACCGACGTTCCGTCATTGCCCGATCTCACCTAATTACGTACTCGCGTTATCCGTCCGTTTTATCGCTCTCTTTTTATTATTTCGTTACTTCTTTTCATCGAATCAGTTTTGCAATTAGCCGCGCGCACGTATTTACGTTCAATCGCAGCGACTCGTCTAATATTCTCAACGATTCGGGTCAAAGAACGATCGAAACGATTGCACCCATGGCGTGTACGCGTACCTGCGCAAACTTCCCGGACGCTTTTCCCACCTAGCTCGGAGAGAACACCGATGATATCGCGACTGGAATAAAATTATGCCCGCAAGAGGCTTTCTACGTGACTCAATTAGAACCACGTAAATAACCGGCTGATGGTGTTCTCCGCGTCGCGACGCTAACGTCTCCCTAGGCCAAGGCGAATCGTCTATTTGCTGAAATTTCGCGCGTTAACGCACGACAATCTCTGCGAACAACAATTTCCTCTAGCCGCGTTATCGCTGGCGGGTACCGATTTTTCGTTCCAACACGTTACATTCATTTATATTTAACGGGATTGTACGTAATTTACGATCGAACTATACTAGTTTAAGACGCGACAGCTCGGTCGAGTCTCTGGTTCGAATAATTAACGGCCTTACCCTAATTCGCTGGAAGCAGTGCGGCCGAGGGTGCGTTCAAGCTCGTGGCATTATCTCGTGCGCGATCGACTGAATCGGCTCCGCGCGTTATCGTTAAGTTATCGAGAAGCGATCGTTCTGCCCGGAAACGCGTCGATGCGCCCGGTTGGCGCGGAACCGTTTGCTCTACGAATCGTCGCGCGTCGCCCGATAATCGCTCTCCTATCGCTCTTCATTTTTTCGTTCTTCCCTGCCTGTCCGTTAATCGCCCGTCCTGCCTCCATTTCCGCGTGCAGCTGCCAATTTACGCTGCGATCGTCTCTTCCTTTCTCTTTTCCCCGCGGGCACCCTTTCACCCGTGGTCCCCTTCGCCGCCGCGTGAAACATCGGGCAGCTCGCGGAATGCGATCGATGTACGTTTTCGTGAGACGCATCCTTTTCGAAAAACGAGAGGCGGAATCACGGCGAGGCCAGAGTTTCCGCGAGAAGGGTTTCGCGCTTATTCCGTCTTCCGGTCGAGTCGTTTCGTTAACGGTGAATCGCGGGAAATAAAACGAGCGGCAAATGTCGCGCGCGCTTCGCACGGTTCGATGGCTCGGGATCGACTTCCGTCGAAATTCGACGGGCCAGCCGCAGGCGCAGCTGCCGCGCACATAGAACGATAGTCAAAAAGTAGCCGATATCGAGCGCGTCGATCTCGACATCGTTCGTTCGACCGAAATCGAGACAGTTCGCCAAATTTACTGCCCTCTTTTTTTTTTTTTTTCCACCTTTTTTAATCGACGAAAAACTAACGGAATCCAAGGGAGAGAGAAAAACACCGATGCGTACGAAAACGGTCGCTGTTTCGGTTCTGGACGCGAGCGAAATCGATCGCGAAATAGCTTTTCCGCGCTATTTACGGCTTGCTTTCTTCCCGTTTCACGATTCCCGGTTCCCACTCGATTCGACTGACATCATTTTTACGCGGTGATATAGTTATTTCGCTTATTACCAGTATACCGATGCGCCATCAATTTCGTTGGATTTTAACGTTGACTACGGCCGAAAAGCTTACGCGCGGAATCGGCAATTCGAGAGAGCAAAACATTTGGCGGATAGAATTCGTTCAGGTTCTAGTTCGATATCGTCGATGCAACGGCAGGTTTAATCGCGGCGGTTGATGCATCGACGCGGCGCGCGGCGGTTGGTTTCGATCCCCCGTATCCAGCTTGCCTCAGGTTGGATATTTGCTTGTTAAGTCACGGTATTGACGCGTGCAACAAGCAAATATCAATATGCCGACGACAGGAGGTGGATGGATAGATACGCGCGTCCTGCAATCGGGGATCGTGTAATTGCTTTCGTTCGAAAGCGCGGGGGCCGGGTTTAAGCCGGTTCGCCAAAGAAACGCAGAGCCGATTGACTGGCTCCGCGAGGGGATGGAAACTTTTCGCGCTTTATTAATTAAAAACCAATTTAACGCGCGGGTGCACGGGCTGGTAATAAGTTAATTAACGGAGCACTTGGCGGCTATGTTTGTGTCCGCTCGCGGCGAGCACTCGACCGCTCTATACCGTGCCTACATAGTTCACGAAGACGGACAGGGAGAGGAAGAATCAACATTTTCTCAGTGAACGCGCTGCAAACGGTCGGTTAATTTTTCGATATTATTCCTCGATACGAGAGATACTCATTCCCGTTGACAACGTTGTTCCTCGCTTGTAAATCGATTACCTCGGCGATGGACGAAAGGAAGAGCGTCTTTACGATCCTCCCGAAATATAATCGTCCGCGGAAAGGGTCAGTATTATTTCTCGGACTCGAAAACTTGGCACGCCGATCTCGACTTTCTTACGCGAATTACTTTGCCCGAAGTTTACAAACGTTATTTAAAGTTTTCGAAGAACATTCGCGAGAGAAGTCTACCCGTTCGCTCGGTCCCTTCGTCCTCCGGACTGGAATTTTCGCCCCTTATTTTGCTCTTACCCTGCGCCGCGCGCCATTTCTTAATTCGGGATTAATTCAATTTCACGCTGTCGACTGACGCGACGTCCGCGCTTATTTCGCTATTGACTCCGCCAGGAGTTTACGTCGCCGTCCCCGACCCGGGCCAAGCTTCTTCCGTAGTTCTGCGCGAAATCGATCTACTTTTTTCTCTCGCGCACTTAAACTTTCGACCCGCCGCCGTGCCGCCTCCTTCGTCTCTTCTCTAAAGCCTCGCCCGAGTCGATTTTCTTTAAAAAACTGAAAGGAGAGAAACGAGAAACGGCCCGTTGTTGATTTCTTCAACGACGGCGATAAATGAAACGACGCCCGTCGAGGAAAAAACGCGGCTTTAATACGTTCGTTAACGAGCAACGATCAAAGTTTCGGACCGGCGAGGTACGTTGATTAAGCATACTTTAAACAGAGAGGAGCTCGTTTGAAATTCCGATCCAGAACTCGATCGGTATTCAAATGATCATCCTTTTTTTTTTCCTCCTGAAACCGATAGCCGAATTGCCGGGTTCCGGACTGCCGATGAGAAACTTTTCCAACCGCGCCGCCGTCGTCGACGTCGACGGAACTTCCTTTTTCCCGCTCGCAACGAACCTTTTCGACGGGTTTTCACCCGCGTTCGTTAAACGGGAGAGAGCGAGAGCAGGTGGCCGGAGCCCTTTTCGCATAATCGCGGACAAATTTACATGCGATCGATGGAGCACCGCGGCGCGCGATAGAGAGACGTGCAAACGGATCGAAACGAAAATCGGTTTCGCGGTGTTTACGCGGCGCCCCGTTTTAACGCAGTTGTTCGCACCATTTGCGAAACCTCGACGCGACTCGTCGGTGAACTCGGCAAACTCGCCGAAAAATGTCACGTCGAAAATGGAAAAGCGCGTGGGCGCGCGTTACGCGGTCGAATTCACTCGGATCGAGATGGACGTGAACGTTTCCGCGCGTTCCCGTGATAAACGGATACGAGTCGTTTCGGGCAGCGCCGCGAGGGTAATTCGATTATCCGAGCTCGAAATCCGCGCGATCCGACTCGTCCCACGACTTAAGGGACTGCGGCCAGGGCCAGGGCCACGACTGCTCGGATAATACGACAGGCTCGCAGGACGTTCGAGAGCGAGGGGACGCTTTGATCCTCGGTCAAAGGGCAACGTCTCCGAAGGGAGGACTCGGCACCGGCGTTACGTGCCTCCCTTGGCCTATTGTGGCTCCCATTGTTGCGCAAACTGCATTACAACCGGAAGTGGTCGCGACCTCCCTTCCGTGGCTCGTAACTCAGTGTCTCGCGGCCGGGTGCCGGTGCTTTGCACAATGCAACGGCAACTGCACAACCCTGTAACATCGCCGTCAGACATCCAACCAATGCGACAACCTCTAACGTAACCTAGAGTACCCAGTCCGAGAACGGCCCTCGCGTCCACCGACGCGAGAAACCTTCGATCGAATCTTAAGCCCTTCCGATTTAGATCTTAACAGAATTATAGGGGAACCGTCAAAATCGATCGAATCCATTACGACGGCGATTAACTCGCTAACCTGTTACTAACGTTGTAAATCGTAACGGAATGCGTGTTGATTTTCCGAAAGATTCCATTACGATCGTGAGATAACGAATGTACAATGGACGTACGGCGTCGACTACGTGTAATTGTGTGTTTCGCGCTCGCGATCATCTCAACGATGTTTGGTACGGTGCTTGTTTTAACGCGCTACATGAACAATCGTTTTTCGAGGAGGGAACCTTTTCCCGTGTGGACACTGTCGAGAGAGACTAGAGTCTCGGACAACAATGGATCTCCCGAGGGATAAGGTGCTATTAATAATTCTGAAGCGACGTCGTTACGCTTCGAGGGTGAATCTCGACGGGGAGGAAGCGGAAACGTTAAGCTATTCGCTCTCTATTCTCTGAGGAGCGACATCTCGATTAGCACGTTGGTCATCGAACTGTGTACCTCCATGACGCAGTATAAGAAAGAACAATAGATTTACTCTTTCAAAAAGTGTATTAATTATTAACTCTTGCACATGACAAAATCGTAGAATCATTAACGAGTGGAGTTAAAAAGAAATTGCATAGGAATCTTTTCGTATCTGACAACAATACAACAGCTACATTCCAATTAAGGATGTATAGACTATACATATACTTAAACAATGC